>NC_136504.1:98209145-98419145 GCF_053919585.1 Euprymna scolopes | reverse complement strand
AATTCTAAATGAATGTATGCGTTTTAATAATAATTTAAGTGTAATGCAAGTGAAATCACGATATCGTTGCGTTGTAATCTTTGTGTAAAAATAAATGTTGAGCTGAAAGTTCTAATAAATAAAGGTCATAGTTAGATTCCACGGTTAGAGTCGGTAAAACCGGAAGTAAAGTCCGGTTAGTCTCGCAGATTGCATCTTACACTAACGAAAAAAAGCAAAAGAAAACAATAATAGTAATCGCGTGTTCGCGCTTTAAAAAAATGTTTTATTTTTATTTTATTATGAAAAAACAGAAAGCATAAATCAGGGAAAAAAGACTAAAAAACAAAAAAAAAAAAAAAGAAGAAACGGCATAAGTAACCTTGTACGATTTCAGACCGGTGTGTTTCCTCGTAGTGTTCTTTGTGAACGCATCCGCTGCGGTGTAAATGGGGAAAGGGGAAAGGAGGAATCTAATAGAGAGAAAAGATGTTGCAACTTCCATTGAATCTAAGCGATTTTGGCAGTGGACTCTCACCAGAAGAAATATAGGAATGTACCATTGTCGAGGAACTGTAGAGGTAATAGGCCTATAGCAAACCTCAGATAATGTGTTACAGTCTGTATGCATTACATTTGCATGTAATGTCATGATTTTTAATTCTATTACCGTCAAAGTTGAAGGGGAAAAATGAGTTCATATATATATATATATATATATATATATATATATATATATATATATATATATATAATATATATATTATATAATATATATATTATATAATATATATATATATATATATATATAAAGAATAGAAGATAGATAGAAGATAGATAGATAGATAGACAGAAGAAGAATATATGACTAGGACACACCAGCTATACTCGAAACCGAAACCAAAACTTATGAAGAAAAAATATCCATCCACACTTCTATAAATTTGGATTTTTTGTGTTTTGATATTCATAATAAAACCCCGTTTTTTCTATTCATTTAAAAAGAAAATACAACTTTGTTTAATACTAACAGTTCAGAACAGCTTTGCTCGGGCCCTATGTACTGTTCATGACTTTATGTGCATATGTATATATCAAAAAGTGTGTGTATGTACGGTAATGCCTCTCTATATCACAGGATTCCTTAACTAACATAGAGAAAAGTTGGTAAGGACAGCAGAGGTAAATGTTTTTAAAACTTTGACTCCACATTTACTGTTTTTAGCTCAGGTCAAGTTCCAATGTTTGACCCATGCCCAAGTAACCTACATCTAACATTTCAAGTGTTTAGAGCCAAAATTGTCTGAAGACTTTGGTAGAATCTGCAAAGGTCAACTCTTCCATCCTTGACCTTTTGGCAACGAAACATTCGCCCAAAAACTGATTAAAAAGCTTGCTGCATGTCTGAATACCTTTTATGTATAATTTCATATGTTTAGACCCAAAATATGCTGAATAGTTTGCTAGAGATCACAAATTTAAAATCTTTTGAACTTTGATCCATTGGCAGCCCGATTTTCGGCCCAAAACCGATAAAAAGCTTGCCCTATGTCTGAATACACTTTCTGTAAAATTTCAAATATTTAGACCAAAAATTGGCTGAGTAATTTAGTAGAGACCGCAGAGGTCAATTTTTTAACTTTGACCCGAGTTTTACTCCTTAACATTTATTGTTTTGGGCTCGATTCAAATCATAAAGTTTGATCCATGCCCAAAGAACCAATATCTAAAATTTCAAGTGTTTACACCCAAAATTGGCGGAGCAGTTTGGTAGAGTCCTCTAAGGTCAAATCGTTGAACTTTGAGCCCTTACAAGCCAAATTTCTGGCCGAAAACAGCTCACACAGATTTTCCCAAATCTCAATACTCCTTAGGTCAAATTTCGAGTCTGTAGACGAAAATTGACAGAGTTATTGTGTAGGGAAGCAACACAGACAGACAGACAGACAGACACACACACACACACACACACACACACACATTTTCACTTTTACAGATATACTAGCATGGGTGCCCGGCGTTGTCCGGTTGTTTGGATGTGTATGCTGAGAAAAAAAACCAAAAAACAAAACAAAAAAAAAACAAACAAAAAAAACAAAACAAAACAAAAAAAAGGTCACTTTTTTAAACTTTGATCCTTATTATGACCCCTTAATATTTATTGATTTGGGCTCAAATAAAGTTATTAAGTTAGATACATGTCCAAGGAACCTATATCTAACATTTCAAGTGTTTAGACCCCAAATTGTCGGAGGAGTTTGGTAGAGTTCTGAAAGGTCAAATCGTTGAACTTTGACCCCTTAACAGCCAAATTTCTGGCCGAAAACCGATCACATAGTTTTTCCTAAATCTCAGTACCCTGTATATCAAATTTCGAGTTTGTAGACTTAAAATTGACAGAGTTATTCCGTAGGGAAATTTACACAGACACACACACGTTCACTTCTATAGATATGTATATATAGATAGATAGATAGATAGATAAAAAGGTCGTTGAATTGCATTCACCTGTAAAAGATCTAGCTAATTTGCATATTGTTTTAAACATTCATTTGAATTAATTCCCTATTATTTTTTTTTGTTTTCTTATGATATGATCATTTTTAGTTCACTGTCACATATAATTATATTCATGCAGATATTTTACGTGATTTATACTTGCGTAAAAATTGCGTAAAAAAGCTTATAGTAAACACAAAACTCTTTATATATATATATATATTAATAGATGTATATATGTGTACATATATTTGTTTAAAAAATTAAGCCTACCAAACTCTTTTGTCAGTTTTTGGTCTACAGGCATGAAACTTCATATATAGGGTATTCGATCCCATTGCAAAACTTTATATATAGGGTATTCGATCCCATTGCAAAACTTTATATATAGGGTATTCGATCCCATTGCAAAACTTTATATATAGGGTATTCGATCCCATTGCAAAACTTTATATATAGGGTATTCGATCCCATTGCAAAACTTTATATCTGGGTTTTAGTCGGGGAATATCGGTGCAAAAGTGTGAAAAAAAAATGGAATTAGCCAAGTTACGGTCGAGCGACGGCATTACGAATATGCATGCGTAACGTAATAGCTATTGGTTCGTGTTTTAATTTTTAGCCTTGCAGCAAACATGTCTTCATAGCTCAGACATAAACGTAAAAGGAAAAAGTAAATCGTAAGCTAAATGTTTTGGTTTGATTCTCAGTGGTGGCGCACGAGTCCATTTTTTTAAAAAACTTTTTAAATCATTACTATCTATTGGGTTCAATACAATCCTGTACATAATATTTTGATTGCAGAAATTCCTCCTTTGACCAAATTACCGTAGGTTTGCATTAACAGATGCCGCATACAAATTTATTATGCCTAAACTATTACCCACCATCTCATGTAACTTTTTCACGCCGTTACATACACATTTAGTCGTGATATTAAAATGCTAGACTCCATCCGTGGAGAACCTTCATCACAATCGCAACATTATAAGAGGAAGGAATTTTATTTTTCTCTCTATATATTTAATGCTACCAGTTGTCACCGGGTACGATTCTGCAGTTTTCTACTACAGTGCGATTACACTCTTCGTAATTGCAAAATTACATACATAGATATAACATATTCCTTCCGATTTCAGCATCAAAATTATTAACTTCTCCCCGGCAATATTCCGGCTTTTACGATTGGCTGAAACCGGACATTCTCATATTCCAGAATGAAGCGATTTCTTACATTAACGAACACTTCTAAAATTTGACAAACATGGCGACGTCCTCCACAGGATACGCTATCGTTAAAACAACCAACATTCACTGCTAATTAATAGTTCAGAAACAGACATTTACATATTGCTAACATCATATAACACCACAGACATTCACAGGTAAAGACTTGCATAAATACAGTTGGATTTTCCTACATCGATTATCTACACTTATGTCGCTATCCGCAGGACACATTAGCGAGCGCAAAAAAAGTTAAAAACTATTAACCGTTCATAAACAGACAGTTTAGCCTTATTTCATGAAACTAACGTGCGCAAGTAAAATAATTCACACACACACAGTCTTCTCCGTTTATGCACGCGACTATTAACAAATAATTAAAATTGCTTTGTTTACACAAAAGAAACGAAACAGGTAAGACTGTCGAATAAAAATTCACGGCTTTAACTAGGCACCGCCAAAAATGGCCACAAAATCAAGCTGTTGTTGTTTTTTAAAACTAAATTACATTTATTAAAATCCATTATTTCTGAGTAACTTTTTTCCAGAAAGATAAAACCCTGAATTTTATCATATAGAAAACAGAATAATGTAAAACTTTTTCTACTATTTTTAATTAAATTTTAAATGTTAAATTTTCCCAAAAAGTTAACAATTGACATTTTTTGTCTTGCACAAAAAACGTACTTAAATATTAAAAAAAAAAGAAAAGGTTTTTGAAATAATTAATTTATTTATTGTCTAATTAAGATTTAGAATGATTTTCTAAGAGAATATGCAAAACTATTATAATATAAGTACCTGAATTTCAAATAATTCCACTTATTCATATAGGTAACCAGATATTTCGCGTCGAAGTAGAGTCTAGATCGACTCTGTTTACGTTTGCGTTTGATAAGGAGAAAACTATGGAAGACCAAACAGGCCAAAAAAACTTATTTTTCAGTGAGGAAAATTTCAATGTATTATTAAGCTGAGGCTGGCCAGTACCAGATGGGTGACCATTTGTATGAGTTTGGTTTTTAATGTGTATGTGTGTTGGGGCCAGGCTCCCCAAAATGGGGGGGGGGCAATTTAAAGCAGAATAAAAAAAATATTTCAGCGCGTTTGGTCCACCGTAGTCGAAAGGCGGCAAACGTTTTCAAACGGGATCGAAAAAAATGATGCTATTTTTAACACAAAGGGCACAATATTTATCGATTTTTTTTTTTTTGTATCGATTATTCAAAGCATGCCCTGTTTAATAATGGTCATGCATTATTCGGCTCGCTAAAAAAAAATTGTTAATTTATTTATCAAAAATTTTAAAATGGCTTTTTTCGTATAAATATCTAAAAATTTTTTTTGTTTTGTTTTGCTTAACTTAAATTAATTATTTTACTTAACATATTCACCGAATTTCACACTTCAAAACTCAAAAGCGGGATAATTAAACACAATTGAAGTTCTGATATTCAGACGTCAAAATAAGGTATGCAAACAATTTTTTTTTAATCTATAATTCTGTCCCTTACAACAACACAATATGTTTTGTTCAGTTTCAGATGATTATTTTAAGCATATTTGTTCCCACTTCAAAACAAGGGGGGGGGGTTGTAAGCAAAAATATATATATATATATAAATATCGTTTATGAAAAATAAGTACAGTTATAAAGTTCATTCTTCTCCTAATAATCGCTGAAAATTTCGTATTGATCAGATAATTATCTGATTTTTTGGTAGATTTTTAAAAAGACGGTCCGTCAAAAAGTACTGACCTGCCCCCCCCCCCAGTTTTGGCGGTGCCTAGCTTTAACATTCTTAGCGAATTCTCATTTAATATCGATTTACCCTGGCCAAATCACCGCTAAAAAATAATTGTCTGCGTTCATAAAACTTAAACATCGAATCGGAAATTCGAAAACAAAATGAAACAAACTTTATCTTTATTACGACAATTTGCAAACGAATTTTATTTCGATAGTTTAAAGGCTTCTGAGGAGTCACAAATTTACAAACGAGTAAAATTGCTTTGTTTACAAAATAAATAAATAAATAAATAAATAAATAAACGAATGTGTAAAGCATTTAAACTGTCGAATAACAATTGGCGGCTTTAAAATTCTTAACCAATTCCCAGTTAATTAAATTAAATTATGAAAGTTTGGGGAACTTTTTCGTTTATTGTCCTTCGGGCCAAGATCACATAATTCTTGTTTATTACTTATTTGTCGTGGTATTTGACCAATAGCGTCGTGTTATTTATTTCTTACATTTTCTGTGAAGTTTAGCCTTTCATGTAGTGTTATTCAAGTACGCATGGAAAAAAAATAAATAAAAGAATTAATAATGTTATTTTATTTTAGTAAGAAAGATAACGAACCAGTAATTCGTTCTTATTAAAATCCATGAGAAATACATCTTCTCTGGTAATAATAAAAAAATAAAGTTCGTTTCATTCTGTTTTCAAGTTTCCAATTCGATGTTTAAGTTTGATGGACGTGGACGATTTTTTTTTTCGCAGTAATTTGGCCAGGGTATTTCGATGTCGACATTTACCAATATCGCCCCCACCCCCTCAAATAAAAACCTGCCATGAAACAAATACATGGGTACTTGTGCTTTCTGCACCCGTGCTGAAATAACAACGTTATTATTTTGATAGCCATTCTTAACATGGGGAGGGGAGAGTGTTTGGTAACTATTCTGTGCTTCCACGTAGCAATCTAATAAAAGACAAATAGAACACCGCGAAACTTATTGCCATGTACAATGCATTACACCCAAAGGGTGATGCTGACCGACTCTAATTGAAAAGAAACGATGGAGGAAGAAAACTGGTTACTATAGAAGACAGTGTGAACGGCACAAAAAAGAACTAGAAAACTACATAACGCATGACACAAAAAGGATAATAATTGCAGCAAGAGAGACTAAAAATGAACAAGATGGATAACAAAGAGACAAAGGATAAGACGAGAAAAGAGAACTGGGAAAACAGCTATACAGACGTTTTATAAGGATAACAAAAGACAAAACTCACGAAACATTTGGACATGTCTGCGAATAGGACTCCTAAACAAAGAAACTGAATCACTAATAACAGCCGCACAAGATAACGCGATTGGAACCAACCATATTAAAACAAAGATCGACAAAATACAAGAAAAAAAGCAAATGCAAACTGTGGAAAAAGAGACGAAACGATGAACGACATAATAAGTGAATGCAGCAAACTAGCCCGAAAACAATATAAAAATAGACATAATCTAGTGAGGAAGACAGTACACTGGGAACAATGCAAACAACTTGCCCATCCAGACAAATAGTACAATTACAATAAACTAGAAACTTCTTCAGGTAATATTGCATATAAAATAGCGAAGCCGTAATGCTATTAGTAACACATTTTGTATAAGCAGTATCGCCTGAAGAAATCTCTAGTTAATTGTAACTGGCTGACCGAAACATGCTCATAAACATGTAGCGACATATTAATGTTTATGTAAAACAAATAAAACGTACACACATACGCAATATATATATATATATATATATATATATATATATATATATATATATATATATATACTTTTTATTCGTTTTTAATTAAGCAGTAATATGCTGCTACACAGTCATGGGCATGTTTCAGTCAGCTTGATTTTAGTAATTAGAAACCTCTGCAGACGATACAGCTTATGCGAATGCAAAGTTTGTTTTGTTATAACTCTGTGATAGGTTGAGACGGCAAAATTTCTATTCGGTAGAGTATCTCTCACCCCCTCTCGCTCAGTTAATTATTATCATATCTGGTCGTCTTAGATGCATTTATTTGTATTTCTACGTCCCAGAAGATTGCTTGCTTTTCAATTTCCAATACTGCTTCCGGTTTTTGTCTTACCATTTGTCCATGTGCTTGATACGCGATCGCTTCTACAAATCCCAGTGGATTACCTCTTCCCGATCGAATAATGTCTTTCTTTCATATTCATTTTGGTCTTAACTTCCTGTATTCAATTATTACAATGTTTGCCGTTCTTTCACATTGTCTACAGATCAGACATTTGCTGATTTATCTTCGTCTTCCTTTGTGATTGCTTCTAATCGCACGGTTTTGTTTCACTGTCAGTAGCGATTGACATGTGCCCGTTTTCTAATGCGACATTTATTCGGTCCAGCGTACAAATAGTCTTTATGTTATATCATGGTGTACCAAAAAGTCACCAAAACAGTGTACGTTGTATAATCGTCTAAATGTTGATATGCGTACTTGGGACGAAGGGTTCATCCTAATGTGTATACGTGTCACTAAATGCCTATCGTTGGTGATTCTTCACTATTTGAACCCTAGAATTATGTTGTTGCTGTCTATTTATGATATATTCATATCTAATTGTTCATGTGCGCGCGCTCGCGCTCTCTCTCTCTCTCTGTGTATGTGTGTGTGTGTGTGTGTGATACATGTATTTTGGACATTCATGCGTCGTTGATCTTGTCCACCTGGAATTCATCTTGTTCTTGGAAGGGGAGGCTGGAACCTGTTTGGACGAAACATATTCATACACGTCAGCTCCCTCCCCAGTGAAGGGGTGGGAACGACCTGTAAAACATTTCGCTCTGCTCAACTTCCAAATTTCCAACTCTATGATCTCCAGCTAACCTGATCACGTGACTCACACGTAAATCCGATCAGCTGACCAGACCTTCCGGTAAACATGTCTATGATGTGATTTTACCATATTTTCACAGATTTTATAAATATTCTTCATATTCATCTCACGTCCATCTCTCCAGTTAGATAGACAGATAGATAGATAGATAGATAGATAGAACATCCACATCTGTGGTGACTTCAACGTCCATAACGTGGAATGGCTGACCCACTCAAATAAGACGGACGATAAGGGGAGGTTCTGTCATGATTTTGCCATTGCTTATGACCTCACTCAGATTGTTCGCGAATCCACCCGTGTGCCCGATACTACAGGTCAGTATGCAAGCCTCCTAGACCTTTTTCTCTCAACTTCCCCTTAGCTATGTTTATGTCCCGTATCAGTTAAGATGAAAATGAAATGTAATAAGTCCCCAGACGTACCCCTCCACCGTACTATATACCGATACTCCATGGCTGACTGGGATAGCTTCCGTACATTCATATCTGATCTACCTCTACATTCCATGTTCAAAAAGGATGTGTCCTCTATAGTATCAGACCTGACCGAATGGTTAATTGTAGGCATAAACCGATTTATAAGATCTAAGAAATTCCAACAAAAACCTACCAGCCAGCCATGGTTCTCCCCAAAATGTGCTGCTGCCATAGCGCATAGAAATCACTTTTTCCATAGTTACCAACGTAATAGATGCACTGAGACTAAAGCTGCTTTCAGGAACGCCTGTAACCACTGTAAAAGAGTAATAAAAATGCAAGAGAGGTATATGCTCAGTCCGTTAAATCCAAAGTAGCTGATCAGCGGCTTGGTTCCCACCAGTTTTGGCAAATAACAAATAGGACCCTGAACAGAAGTGTGCGTTCTATCCTAACCATTATCAACGGACCAGAGGTCATCTCGTTAGCTTCAGACAAGGCCAAACTATTTGCCAAAAACTTTGCAGCTAATTCTACCCCATGCGACGAAGACCAACTCCCTATATCTCCTCCTATAACACAGAACACGCTAGGTAACATACAAATATCCGTGCATGAGGTCGCCAAGCTAATCAAGAAACTTGATTCCAGTTAAGCTACTGGCCCTGACGGCATCCCAATTATAGTGTTAAAAAAGCTTCACCCATACTTACGAAACTGTTTAAACGTTGCCTTAAGGAGAAGTGCTTTCCAACACCCTGGAAAACCTCATCAGTTTGCCCTGTATTTAAGAACTCAGGTGATAAGTAATCTCCCTCTCAGTACAGACCAATAAATCTCCTATGTGTCATGAGTAAGTTGCTTGAATACATATTAAATAGAGAAATAGTCAAACACCTCAGCAGAAATAGCCTTCTTAGTGACACACAATATGGTTTCCGTTCTGCAAGATCTACCGCAGATGTGCTAATGGTTATATCTCATAGGATTAGTTAATCTTTTGACAAAGGCTTCCTTTCCAGGGCAATTGCTCTTGACATATCAAAGGCCTTCGACAAGGGATGGCATAAAGGCCTACTTCACAAGATCTCCATCTACGGTATAACTGGAAATGTTTTCTCTATCATTAAATCATTTCTCTCCAATAGGCTCATAAGAGTAGTGGTTGATGGACAAAAATCAGAGGTCTGCAGTATTAATGCTGGAGTCCCTCAAGGGTCCATCTTGGGCCCAACTCTCTTCCTGATCTGCATCAATGACCTCCCTAAACATATACTTAAATCATTCGTTGACATCTATGCTGATAACACGACCATCTACAGCAACACAGCAAAGGCTGTAAATGACAAAGCTCTCTCTGATTCTCTCTCCTCTGATCTCGAACGAGTGGTTCAGTGGGGGAAGAGGTGGCTGGTTACTTTTAATGCATCTAAAACCAAACTCCTATCTTTACATTATCAACGCTCTGATCCCCATCTGGCATCAATTGAAATGGATGGCTCTTGTCTAAGAGAAGCCCCTGTGCTTAACCTTTACTCCTGATCTGAAATGGAACACGTACATCAAGTCTGTTGCCAAGGTCGCTGGAAAGATGGTGGGATCCTTCTACCGCTCCAGAAGATATCTCACTACTGATGCAATTCTCTATCTATATAAAAACCAAGTACGTCCAAGGATGGAATAATGTTGCCATATCTGGGCAGGAGCTGCTAAAAAGAGCCTATCCTGCCTTGACAGAGTACAAAATAGACTTCGTGGCTTAGTGGGGGATGCCCTTTTCTCTTCCCTGCAACCTCTCTCCCACAGAAGAGACGTTGCAAGCCTATCTTTGCTTTATCGTTATTTCCATGGCAGGTGCTCGTCTGAACTCCAATCTCTGCCCCCCATGCCAATCTTTTACGAAAAACACCCGTCTACCTGAATCCACTGTCAAAATCTTTCCTCACTCTTTATCTATGCCTAAATCAAAATGTAGATTCCATAAACAAAGCTTCTTTCTTAGAACTGCATGCATGTGGAACTCTGTTCCGTCTGCCTGCTTCCCTCCTGACTACAACTTGGATGTCTTCAAGTCCAATGTAAAAAAAGTCCTGATGAACCGCCCCCTTAAGTTGACACTTGATTAAATATCCACACTAACGTACTGTACTTACAATAACCCTTATCCCCGAGTGGCTTCCGGGCCTTGATAAGTGGTGACCACCTTGTAAAAAAAAAAGATAGATAGACCGAGATGGATAGATACAGAAATAGATAACTAAATAGATAGATCGACACTTTCTTGTGTTCAACCTATTACGTAATATTTGTACAAGGTAACCCGAAAAGACACATCCATTTTTGGCACTCTGGTATATTATGGCAGTACCAAAATGCTGGCCAAAATTTACTTTTGCGGTTTGTATTATTAATTTTTGTACAGCTATTCTCATCTTGAATGTTATTTTCACAACGCTTCGACTTATATAACCTCCGACCGTCTTCAGAAATATGTTGTCGAATTTGGATATTTTTCTGTCGAACTCAGGAATCTGTATGGAATTTCTATCAGAACCTTATATTAATCCACGAAGGTCGCATGCTCTCTTTCTATCAGCCATGACTGCGTAGAAGCTGCTTGCACTGAGGATCGAACCTTCAGGTTTGGTTGTTTTGTTTTACGGCTTATCAACCCTTTTCGGGTTATTTAATGCCGAGTCCAGTTATTTTTGAAATAGTATTCGTATTGCATTTAGTTATTTTGCAGAGTTTTTAAAACAAATTTTTTATCTTCAATCGCTAGTTTGTAGTGTTTGGTCTGATTGCTTTATAATGTTTTTTTTTTTTTTGTTTCTGATCCCTGTCTTGCAGAACATGAATGCGTTTTGCAATGGGAGAGGGAAAAGGGTTACAGTATTAATGTTTGGTACATTTTAAGTTATGAAATCAGTAAGTAAGTAGAGGAGATAGAAAGAGAAAAGGAAAATGGGGATAGAGAGAAAGGGGGGAAAAGGTGGGTTGTTATTTTTGTATTTGGTTTTGTAGAACATAATTAAATTTTGCAAAAAGAAATAGAAAAACAAAAAAACATCAATGTTAGGTGCATTTCGTCCCAGAAAGCCATTATCTTTAGACAGCCTGATCTGGTAGCACCAGTCAACTTCTAGAAAATTGTAACTTATAACTGAATCTTATCAAGTGCTTCATTTACTACACCACATGTCCTTTGAATATAATTAGATTAAACTGAATATAACATATATTAAGATCCCCTTACTATAGAAGGTGTGTTTAAAATCCATAATGTAAGTGAAGGGGGCGAACAATCCATCTTTCCATCTATCTGTTTTTATCTGCCTCTGTCACGCGTACGAAAGTAACCTGTCGCTCTGATTCTTTTTAGAAAACTATTCTTCTCTTTGTAAAAAATAAAACAAAACTTTTTAATAAACATCGGCGCCCGAGTAGGTTTATCCACAAACCGGCAACAACGACACGGCGGGTGTATAATCGTTTATACACAAATCTGTAGTTGAAAATACAACAGTTCTATACCTTCCGGTCCTGGATATGATCTTAAACTATATCCGATGGTGAGGCCCCCAGTTTGCAGGCTTTGGGAAGTGTGGAGCCACCCTTTAATTGCCATTGCTCCCAGATCCACTCTGACCCGGAGTGGTAGTACCTGTTAGGGTCCCAACTATGGGTTAAATACTTGGAAAAAACAAATATATTCTATGAAAAAATTATTCTTCAAAATCACTGGATTCGGCATTAAATAACCTGAAAAGGGTTGATATGCCGTAAAACAAAAACAGCCAACCAAATTATGCCTTCCGTTTTTTAAATTTTATTTTAAATATTCCTTTCTTCATTAGAAGTAGTGCACATTTGTCTATCACAAATCTAATTTATAAAGCTTACCATATCTGTCTGTCTGTCTCCATATTTGCAAACTCTATCTTACCCTAAACTGAAAGTCGCAGAGCAGCGCTAGGGATTGGGTTCATTATGGGCCGTTCCTTTATAGGTTTTTAGCCGATTAAAATAGTTTTTAAGAGATCAAAAAGGGGGTCGAAATTAAAAAAAATCGCCATACATTTTGTTCATTCATCTTAGTTTATTTTTAATCAGTTCATATGCATGTCACGTTGGTAAAGTGGTAACGTCACCTGCTTTGAATGCTACAGTTTTGCTTTCGATTTCGATCTTGCTAATGATACCCAAATACTTTTTTTTTTTACACGCCTAGTTTTTAGTTTATTGAACAGCTCAGCTAAATGCAATTCAGATAATTGGGCCTCAGTGAAATGGACAGGGGCACGAAAAACCGTCGAAAGGTAAGCGCCGAAACTGTGCGTATTGTCTCCCGAAGACACCAAATTATCTGCATACCGGAATAGATTATCCCGCAAAAAAAAAAAAAAAAAAAGATAAACTTTATTATGTACAAGTTCTTATTCTCTCATGATTTATATGGAGATCGGAAAGAAATACTGTACAAGCTAAAACATTTGATAAACGTGATTATATACATATTTGCAAGCTAAGCTGTTTATTTCAAAGCAACAATATCTTCACTTGAAAGTTGACAGAGTTATTGTGGAGAGAAATGTACACAGAAAGACAGACGGACAGACACTATCACTTATATATATATATATATATATATATATATATATATATATATATATAAAGTGAACGTGTGTGTCTGTGTACATTTTCCTAAAAATCTATGTGATCGGTTTTCGGCCAGAAATTTCTCTATTAAAGGGTCAAAGGTCAACGATTTGACCTTTGAGAACTCTATCAAACTCCTCCGACAATTTGGGTCTAAACATTTGAAATTTTAGATATAGGTCCCGTGAATCTAACTAAATAACTTGATTTGTGTCCAAAACAATAAATATTAAGGAGTCATAATAGGGGTCAAAGTTAAAAACAATTGATCGTTTTTTTTTGTTTGTTTTTTTGCTCAGCATACACCTCCAAACACCCGGGCAACGCCGAGCACCCAGGCTAGTATATTTACAAAAGTGAACGTGTCTGTGTGTGTGTCTGTGTGTTTATATTTCCCTACGCAGTAACTTTGTCTATAGACTCGAAATTTGATATACAGAGTACTGAGATTTGGGAAAATCTGTGTAATTCTTTTTCGGTTAGAAATTTGGTTGTTAAGGGGTCAAAGTTCAACGATTTGACCTTTGAGAACTCTACCAAACTCCTCCGACAATTTCGGTCTAAACACTTGAAATTTTAGATATAGGTTCCTTTGACATGGATCTAACTTAATAACTTGATTTGAGCCCAAACAATAAATGTTAAGGGCTCATAATAGGGGCCAAAGTTAAAAAAATTGACCTCTGCGGTATCTACAAATTACTCAGACATTTTCTGGTCTAAACATTTGAAATTTTACATAAAGGGTATTCAGAGATATGGCAAGCTTTTTAATCGGTTTGGGTCGAAAATTTTAGTTACCAATATATAAATGTATGTATGCATGTATGTTTGCATGTCTGCCTAAAACTTTTGACAGAGGCGACAGCTTTTTACAAGATCAGTATCGTTTTAAAGTTCGACCTTTCAGACGACATATATCGAAACATTGGCTAAAAACATTAATATCTTAACCTTAAATTAGGCACTTTTCTAGAGAGGAGGGTCGCTTTTCCGCCGATATTTTAGAAAGTCATCATCTCCTTTCTATTTCCTAGCCTTAATTAAAACCTACGTCACTTCCGGTTTGGCGGTGGTCGTAACGACAAAGAGGTCAGGGGTTTTTCCCCCGTTCTTTTCGTCCTTCGCGGTACGTGTTCGAGCATGCCTTTCTACTGCCACTTTTTTTTTTTGCTGAACACACGCATCCAAACACCCGGGCAACGCCGGGCTGAAATGCTAGTATATATATATATATATATATATATATATATATATATATATATATATATACGTTTAATGAAGTGTGTTCAGAAACACTTTAGCCAGTGTTTAAAACATATTTATTCCTCGATAATAGGGACACATATATAGCTGATAGTTCTTATTCTGCAGCGTTTCAAGGAATGTAAGGATCTTCTCTTCAGAGAAAAGAAAAATAGTGAGCACAATATATAGATAGCACGGATTTGTGGATTTTATCATTTCTTTATTCCATGATTGTGTTCATAGAATGTAAAATACTGTTTGTAAATTGTATCTGAAAGTTATCTTAATTTCCATATTTCTATTTACTCAGTTTCGCTGGTCTTCTTTCTAGCTCAATGCAATATTGTCGTCTTCAAGTCCAATGTAAACAAGTTCTTGTTGAACCGTCCTCTTAAATAATCTAATTATACCAAATATCAACTAGACCAGCACCTATCCCACTGCGTTGACAGTCAACAGTTCTACCGATCGACCCACGGGAGCGGTGCCCGTAAATAATCTCGCCAAATATCTATTTAAACAAACATCCGTCCACCACTTTTACAGTTCTTGTTGAACCGTCCTCTTAAATAATCTAATTATACCAAATATCAACTACTAACGATTACTACGCTATTGCCCCAACGACTACCGTAAACGCATTAATCCTTATCCTTGAGTGACCTCCGGGTCTTGATAAGCGGTGACCCCTTTGTAAAAAAAAAAAAAAACACAAAAAAAAAAAAAAACACACAGGGAATGCTGCCTTTCTTCTAATGAAATAAATTCACCTTCGGATATCTTTTCTCGATCTCGCGAAGACCACAACTTAGTTCTTGAGAGAAAAACTATCCGAAAGTTAAAAAAAATCTTAAATTCCATGTTTCTATTTACATACGAACAAACTCCTAACCCGTCATGACATCTTAATAGTATGGAGATGAAATATTTCGGGTATTTTGCAGTATGACAACAAAAGGAGAAAGTAACCTGGATAAAAAAAAAAAAACATTGTTTGTTTTAACTTATTTTAGAGCGATGACTTTAAAACACAAGTAATTGCGAGTTTTAAATTAGAAGTAAAAATAACTGACATTGGAAGTGTATCAGAGTGCGGACGCGCGTATGGGAACAGCAACAGCTAACGTATGCAAATGACTGACCCGTGGGTGAGGTGACGTCGTAGCGAGTAAGAAAGAAATGAAAGGATTATATATAAAAAAAGTGGGCCGAGAAAAACAGAAAGAGATAGACATGTTACACACGTGGGCCGAGAGCAACAGGAAAAACGCGACCTAAACATGGCCGAACAAAGACACAGCGCCACGTGTTCGACACAGCAGGGTCTTGTTAAGCAGATAGGAATACGAGAAGATTTTTGAACTAGAGAAAAGGTGTTATGCAGGAAGTACCTGTAAATAAATGTCTGTTGTTTCAACTAAAAAAAAATCAAGTTTTTCTTGTCTTTGTTTCGTAGCGACTGTCTGCATACAACGTGTGGGTCCCAAATGTGGACATGTAAAAATTACAATACAGACGGCTGTCTTGGGATTCTCGACAACTGCTTAAAAATAGAAACTTATGCAAAATGCTGGTTAAAACCCATACAATAAATGCCATAATGATAATTATTATATTGTTTCTTCTATTATTTTATTTAATTTTCGATTTTTGAGCTCTTATCAATGAACAGTGTACACACGGATTCTTTTAAACTGAAAAATGATTTAAAATAAGTTCAAACAAAAAAAAAAACTTATCTAGGCGAAAAGAAAAGTAACATATCTTGCTTTTGGTAACATTTATTTGTTATATATTTGTTTATTTATTCATTTATTTGGTATATATATATATATATATATATATATATATATATATATATATATATATATATATATATATATATATGTTTTTTGACAACGTTACACTTTTTGTCTATACTGCAAAATGACCAACATCTATTATATAAATCTCATATGTCTGTGTGCTTGTATGTTTTTATGTCTGCTAAAAACTTTTCTCATCCGCCTCAAACCGGTATGAATCAGGTACCGTTAGAAAGAACGCTGTTTCGGACACATAATAGCGAAAAATTAGAAAAAAAAATCAATTATTTCATGTAGAAATGCTGTCTTGTTTGAAGAGGGAGGTCAGGTAAAAATGTTAAAATGTTGAATATATATATATATATATATATATATATATATATATATATATATATATATATATATAAACTAGTAGGGGAGGCCATAAAATACCAATCTATAAAAAAAAAAATATAAATATATATATATATATATATATATATATATATATATATATATTTATATTTATATATTTTTTTTTTTTATAGATTGGTATTTTATGGCCTCCCCTGCTAGTTTATAAAACAAAAACTAAAGGTGTTAAATGGATACAAACCGGAAATGATTTAAGTCCACTGGTGGTGTGGGCACGCCCTGTTTCTTCCATCTCTTGCCCATCATTATACATTGACACATCCATGACGCAACAATCTACGGTCAAAGCAGAGTGGATTGCAAGACCAGACGGACGTGGGTTCATGTAAAAAAAAACTACTTGACGTTCACAAAAGAATCGCCCACAAAGAGTTTTGTTCAATGAAGACGCGTCTAGCACCGAGATTACACTTTTGAGACATAATGCGTATTTCTATTTTTTCATGGCCTTTTTTTTTTCTTGGGAAACTTGTGACTCAATATTTGCAAACGTTTTCTTGGTGTTTAGTTATTCTGTTTACAAATTAAAAACATTTAAAGATGGTTTGGTTTGGTTGTTTTTGTTTTACGGCATATCAACCCTTTTCGGGTTATTTAATGCCGAATCCAAAGATTTTGAAGAAATATTTTTTTAATAGAGTATATTTGTTGTTTTCAAGTCTGTTTCTATTTAACCCATAGTTGGGACCCTAACAGGTACTAACACTCCGGGTCAAAGTGGACCTGGGAGCAATGGTAATTAAAGGGTGGCTCCACACTCCCCAAAGCCCACAAGCTGGGGCCTCACCACTGGATATAGTTTAAGGTCATATGCAGGACCAACATGTAAAGAATAAAATAATTACTATTTGTTTGCCAATTATTTTGTCAAAAAATAAAAAAAAATACTCGCGTATTAAATATAATCATTTTGGTGAACAAAACAACGCCGACGATCTATGACAAACGTGTCTTAAGTTGGTGGACGAATGTTTGTTTAAAATAGACATTTGGCGAGGTTATTTGCGGGAACCGCTCTCGTGGGTCGATCGGTAGAACTGCTGACTATCAACGTGATGGTTCTGGAGTCCTATTCCTATATATATATATATATATATATATATATATATATATATATATATATATATATATATATATATATATATTGAGTAAAAGATCAATAATTGTAAATCATAAATCAGTTTCAAAAGGACAAACACATAAAATCTTTTCTTTTTGAAACTGATTTACAATTCACAATTATAATTCTTTTTCCGCAATAGAAATATAGCTCTAGGATACATATACCTATTGAGCTTATTATATATCTACAGTACAATGGGCACTGTCCTTTAAAAAGTATTAATAAATTTATTAATACATTAAAATAAACTCTTCTCGTTAGACTCCAGGTCAATACCCCTCCCCCACACACACACTCTCTCTCTCTCTCTCTCTATCTCTCTCTCTCTCTATATATATATATATATATATATATATATATATAACTACTAAATTTACTCACATAAAATTAATATACGAAAGTATAGATTTATGGGTAAACTTTAAATATTTACTTCAAAAGTGCTCAATACGTAGATAGAGCTAGTTAGTAATTTATAAAATATATATGGCGATTAAGCTACACTGAATATTCGGCGTTTCATCCACTCTAGGACTCCTCAGCCATATATATTTTATAAATTACTATATATATATATATATATATATATATATATATATATATATATATATACTCATCCACATACAGTATTGTTTCGCTGTTTCACAGCTCATCAGTGCGGCTAGACAGGCACTGCCTCAAACCAGGATCGAAACCTGACCACCCAAATGACAGTCACGGCTTCTCACCAATACGCTATACGGCTGCTGCTATGTGGGTAATGAATTTAACGATGTTTAATTTTGATATATATTGTTTAACCCGTACTTAGAGAGAGAGAGAGAGAGAGAGAGAGAGAGAGAGAGAGAGAGAGAGAGAGAGAGAGAGAGAGAGAGAGAGAAAGAGATGGTTTTGGATTTTGAATATTTATATTAAACTGGCCTCGAAAACTCACTTTTCAATTCTTGAAACAATCAATTTGTGACATAACGAATTGCATTTTTTCAGTCATATTGAAGAGCTGTGATACAGCGAAACGGTCTTTTCGTGGATAATAAGCCACTCTTCACGGGTTGAGCACTGTTGTTGCATGATGTCTCCTACTTCTTCTTAGCGCAATGTAAATCTCTTTGGAAATAAATAAACTGATCAGTGGTAGAGCGGCGGTGAAGTGTTTATATAAATAGACATTTGAAAGGTTTCTTTATCAGCATTTCTCCGGTTGGGCATAATGGTTTGAGCTGAGAACTATCAACTCGAAGGTTGAAGGTTCGATCCCGGAAAATGGAAAAGTGCTAGTCTAGTCGTACATAACAGCTGTGACACAGAAGATCAGAACGACATATTTAATGTCAGTTTCAAATCTAATCAGTAGGGACACCGCGTGAAACCGACGGTACTAATATCGCTGTAAAAATTACGCTTTTAAGTCAGTTAAGCTACACATAATATTCCGCGTTTTATTTTCGTGAGAATTCGTCAGGCATATCTATTTTCATGACTTCCTACCTTACTCTACCTATATATTGAGCACTGTTGAAGTAAATACTGAAAGATTTACGCATAAAATTATATCTCTGTATATTAATTCATGTGATTAAATGAAGTACTCATATATATATATATATATATATATATATATATATATATATATATATATATATATATATATATATATATATACTCTATTTGTTAGCCCGTCGGCCCTTGAAAGGCAAGTGACAAAAATGTTTAAAATAAAATGTAATTTTGTAGTCCATATTGTCTTTTATTTTCTGTAAGATAAGAAAATGCAATATTAAGTTAGAGACAGTTATTTGCAATATGTATTATTGATCCAAAACATATTCATATACGATAATGTTTCCGTTTACAAAATCTTTGACATTTTCTCTCCGTCTGGCTTTGCCTGAATCAACATATAAATCGACATGTTTAAACACAGGTTTCTCTACATAAATTAATATATAATGTTTGTCCCTTTGTTTGTGAATTGTGAATTATTTGTACAAGTAGTAGTACTAACGTACATACATCCTTTATTAATGATCATCTCCAACACACATACACACACATACACACACATACACACACACGTATATGTATATTGTGACACCCTGCACTGATGATTCCCGAAAAGATGAAACACTATTATTTGTAGGTAATTCAGAATTATTATAGTAAATAATTATGACAGCCCCTTTAAGAAACACGTTTCTTATCGTTGAGAATTTTTAGTTGAAACAAAAAATCAGTCAATTTAGCTCTATGCGCAGATCATCATATAATGATTAGATCACTCTGACAGACGTTAAAAACATTTTTAAAAAAATTTTTAAATTTCAACAGTATTTTTTTCGCGGTTAACGGTGGCTGAATAGATCAGGTCCTTGCTGGGTTCGAATCTATCGACCGGTGTTAATCGTGACACCCTGCACTGATGATTCCCGAAAGGATTAAATACTAGTGTCTGTAGGCAATTAATAAATATCATAGTGTATGTATATATATATATATACATATAATTATTTTTTTACTATAATAATTATTAAATACCTCCTACAGACACTAGTGTTTCATCCTTTCGGGAATCTTCAGTGCAGGGTGTCACGATTAATATCAGTCGAACGATTCGAACCCCGCATTACGAGACATCTCTGGCTCGGTTTAGCGAAGACCTAATCCATTCGGCTACCATTAACCGCATGAAATAATGTTGAATTTAAACATTTTAATTTTAAATGTTCATTTACGTCAGTCAGAGAGTGATCTAATCGTTATACGATGATCTATGCATAAAAGCTAAGTTGACCGACTTTTAATTCACCTGAAAGTGCTCAACGATAAGAAACGAATTTCTTAAAGGGGCTGTCATGATTATTTTTTTACTATAATAATTATTAAATACCTACAGACACTAGTGTTTCATCCTTTCGGGAATCTTCAGTGCAGGGTGTCACGATTAATACCAGTCGAACGATTCGAACCCCGCATTACGAGACATCTCTGGCTCGGTTTAGCGAAGACCTAATCCATTCGGCTACCATTAACCGCGTGAAATAATGTTGAATTTAAACATTTTAATTTTAAATGTTCATTCACGTCAGTCAGAGAGTGATCTAATCGTTATACGATGATCTATGCATATTCTATGCATAATATATATATATTATATATATATATATATATATATGGGGCATCTAGCACTGCTTGATTTAACATAAGACTTAATAAGTGTAAAATTATAACACATACCTGCTGTATTTAGAATATTATATACATTTGGATTGGGCGCTGTCATATAGAGAATTGAACACTGTATTATGTAGCATATACTATTTGCTGAATGTTCTTCTGCATTAATAATTCATCGTTATTGACCGAGGTCATAAATAACAAAGCAATATTTAAAATGTGCGCAATAATCTTTCCTTTAAAATTTCTTTGTTTCTTATTATTCTGAAAATAATTTGTTTGAAAGCAAAGTATAATCAATGAAATGTGGAGAAAATAGAGAAGGTTTTTTGCTCGTGTCAGTCTGTTGTGCGGGCTGAGAAGAAAAACGAAAAGATCCAAGATGGCGACCGTGGTATTTTGATGTCCACGGTCTTGAACAGTTCTCGAAAAATTGCGTCTCACACGTTATTTTGAGGTGTGCCCTGGCAGCATAAAAGCAGGTTGCTAGGGGGAGGGAGCAGAAGCGATCAGACCTGTGTAGAGTGAACATCGTAAGACCTTTCCGAACTTGTTTACATTGGACTGGAAGGCAAGGATATTGTAGTCAGTCGAGAACAAGCCAGCAGAACAGTGTTCTATAGGCCGGCAGTTCTAAGAAAGAAGCGTTCAGACCTGTGTAGAGCGAACATTATCGTGCGACTCAGACTTTTCCGATTCATGAAACAAAAACGATTTCAGAAGTACTCAGTGAAATAAAATAAAAAAAAAAACTTAGAAGACTCCAGAGCGCTACTAAAAGTACTAAAAATAATTAAGGAGACTCCCAGAGTAGTACTAAAACCAAGTTTCTAACTCCCAACTCCTAAAATAATAAATTATTTTTGAAGTGAGCACATTAAAAAATTGAAATTCTGGAGGTCGTTATTGCACTACTGATAGCACGAAATAAAATAACAGAGACCCTAAAGAGCACTGTTAAACGAAGTATTCACCCCACCCCTGAATTTTTTTTTTAAATGAGCAGTGAAAAGAATACATTTTTTTTTTTTTTTACTTTTTACATACATAAATACATACATACATACATACATACATATTCACTTGTCATCCGTTTTTTTTTAAAGATGCAATCGCCCGGTCGTCAAATACATGATTCAAGCAAGGATGCAAGGTCCACAGAGCTTTATAATTATATATATATATATATATAAACTAGTAAATGTACCCGACGTTGCCGGTATTAAACGTAATGTTAAATACCTTTAAAAAAAATGAAATAAAAACAACGCAAACAAACTGAGACATGTGCATGCGAGTATTATGTTTTTTACGAACAGTTCATTCTTGTAAGAAAAGAAAATTACTCGAGCTGAGATCGATGCCAAAACTTAAAGAAAGTGAGTCACATACGATAATCATTAGGCCAGCTTGCCACGATCTTTAAAAAGTGTTTTCAAACCTACATATTCATAATATAAGGAAGCTGCGCAGCCGTAAAACGGTTGACAGATAAAAATCCGATAACCCCACCAAGTACCTAATGTTTCATTTTTCCTGATGAAAACCGATTAAAAGTGTTTCTATATGTCTGAATACCCTATATACCAAATTTCAAGTCTGTAGATCAAAAATTCGTTGAGTATATGGCTTGAGAGTTGTCCTCACACACTAACATATTCTCACTTTTATATATAGATATATGTGTTATAATCAGGGAAATCGTTATTTTTCAAAACCAACACAATATGAAAAAAAAAAAAAAAATCAATAATGATTCGTTATCTGTTGTATTTTTTTTTCTGTTTTTCTCTACAGCTACGGATTGAATAATATTTGTGATGGCATTTTCTTTGGTTTTTAATGACTATTCCTCTTTTTTATTCTTTCTTTTTTTTATATTAATTTCGACTGCTTCTCAGAAAGAGTAACGGAAGCGAAACTGATATCTCGACTAATATATAAAAGTCACGGTGTGTGTGTGTGTGTGTGTGTGTGTGTGCGCGCGCGCACGCGCGTGTGTGTGTATGAGTGAGAGTTTCTTCCTCATAGGTTCCGAAACGGCTGAGCCTATCTTTTGCAAATTTGATAGAAAGTAATTCATATGTCTGGCAGTGTTCTTAGATATGTTTTGTACAGAAATTCATTCGATAAGTATCGACAATCGAAAAATCCGATCATAAAAATAGCTTTTCTCTCTTATATCTATAAGAGAGAAAAGCTATTTTTAAGATCGGATTTTTACAGGGCAATATTTTACGTTACACCGTCAAGGAAGATGATAAAATTTCAACAAATCATTTCTTTAAAAAAAGATTTATTATAATGTGGAGATATAGCTTAGTGGTTGAGCATTCGACTACAGATCGAATAATACCTTGTTTAAGCCGGTGTGTATCTCACCATTTTATTTTAATTTTTTCTTATTAATTAGTTCAATTCACGATAATAAATATGGAGGTACCATTTAAAATCGCCGCAAATCATTTCTTCGTTTGCATATTTAAAAACAAGACATTAATCATAAGTGACTTTTCCAGGGCATTCATCGTCTAGCCCAAATATCAGCTGACGTGATATTTTAAACAAACACGGACGGAAATTGATATCATTATTATTTAAAAAAAAATTTTTTTTGCGAATTAGTCCACCGGGCAAATTTTTTTCTCGTGATATACAGGATTATCCAAGAGTAATCCCTATTCTAAAAAAAACTATAGTTTATTCAAATGCTGCAGCATGTTTCTCAATTATCAATTATCCGAAACACACACACACACATATATAAATATATAGACAGGGTGATCAGAAAGAAACTCCCTATTCTAAAATAACTATAATCTATTCAAATTCAAATACTGTTATATGTTTCTCAATTTTTGTGTGTATGTTACTTAATGTGTGGTAATTAAATCTACGCTTTTGTTTTCTTTTCATATCTGTTATATGAATTTGTTTTTTTTAACTTTGAAAGGGAGATTACGTGAATTTATTAGTTCTACCCCGCAGGAGTTTTTTTGTGAAATTAGTTGATGCGCTTCATGGTCGACTTGAAAATCTGGTGGTGAATGGTGGTGGCCATATTGAATTTTAAATAAAAGTTCATGCAATATACTTTCTTCTCATATTCATTAATAGGAGAAATTATACTTAAAAAATATATTATAATTATTTTAGACATGGAGTTACTTTTAGATTACCCCCCGTTATAACAATCAATAGAGGATTGATTCTATAATAATGCATACACAATCTGCATAAATTAAAATATCATGTTTTAGCGTATTGTATGAGCGGGCAACGCCGGGCTACCAGCTAGTCTACCATATGAAATAAAAGCTGGGAAGGGGATCCACGAACATACGGTGATAGAGGTTGAGAGCAATAACAACGAAAAGTAAAGACTTTGTAAGATTTTCAAATGGCAGCTAATTACAACAGTTATTAAAAGAAAATCTTTTTTTCTTCCAGCAGGTAAGTGCAGTCAGGAAAGCAGAAAACAGGGCGGGAATTCCAAAGTTCCTGTCTCTTTCTCTCTCTCTCTCTCTCTCTCTCTCTCTCTCTCTATATATATATATATATATATATATATATATATATGCATTAGTGTTAGGGCGGTTAATCAAAATAGGAATCGGGAATCGGAAAAACCGGAAGATTTGGGGTCGTCGGAATCGGAAAAATTGAAGTCTATTTTCCGATGTCAAAACAATTCTTTTAATTGTCTTTTTTGTTTGATTTTATTTAAACCAAAATCTTCCATTGCTGGTAATAATGATAAAATAATAAATAATTATTGATTTTAAAATACCAGTAAAGCTAAAATCGATAGATCATCCTTCACAAGTGTATTTTGACGTTTAGGAAAATATCTTCATATTTAACATGTGTTTTTACGAACATCGGAGGAAATAACAACTCTATAGTTAAATAATTAGAGATTTGTAAAGAATCGGAATCGGAATTGGTAATTGTATCCGAATCGGGAAAAATATTAGAATCGTCCGATCACACACACGCACGCACACACACACACACAGTCAGAACATGAGCATTTCTTTTGCTATGTCCGCACACGTAGTCCATAGTTTTCAAACAGACGATCTGGTGCGTCTGGAAAGATGCCTATTATGCACCACAGAAGAATTCAGAATTTCACAAGTGATCAATAACCCATCTATAAATTGCATAAATGTAAAACCTGAAGACTACAGCATGGGCCCTCCTCTCATTGCAACAACAGGAATCTAAAACATACAAGAAACCCTCATTATCTCCTCCCACAAATAACCAGAAATAAGGCGTGAATGTTTATATGTAATTTCACTACTTGGGGCATTGGCTACATATGAATAAATAGCATAAAGACCTCACTTAGATAGCTCAATAGTGCAATAATAGAGTAAGAAATGTTTTTTAAAGACACTACATAAGCAGGGATAAACACACAAGTATTTAACCATTTTTTCGAACCTACGTGTTACTATATAAAAATATAGCCGATCATTAAAGAAAATTTGCACAACTTGGGCTTCATCAGCGCGTAGAAAAACAATTTTTTTTTACACAGTGATCACCACTTATCAAGGCCCGGAAGCCACTCAGGGATAAGGGTTATTGCAAGTACATTACGTTAGTGTGGAGATTTGATGAAGTATTTACTTAAGGGGGCGGTTCATTAGGAATTTGTTTACGTTGGACTTGAACACATCCAAGTTGTAGTCCGGTGGGAAGCAGGCAGACGGAACAGAGTTCCACAGGCGTGCATTTTTAAGAAAGACGCTTTGTTTATGGAATCCGCGTTTTGATTTAGGCACAGATATAGAGTGGGGGAAATTTTTCACAGTGGATTCAGCTAGACGGGTGTTTTTCGTGAAAGATTGGCGAGGGGGGACCAGAAATTGGAGTTCAGACGAGCACCTGCCATGGAAATAACGATAAAACAAGGATAGGCTCGCAACGTCTCTTCTGTGGGAGAGAGGTTGCAGGGTAGAGAAAAGGGCATCCCCCACTAAGCCACGAAGTCTATTTTGTACTCTGTCAAGGCAGGATAGGTTGTTTTTAGCAGCTCCTGCCCAGATATGGCGGCAGTATTCCATCCTTGGACGTACTTGGCTTTTATATAGATAGACAATTGCATCAGTAGTGAGATATCTTCTGGGGCGGTAGAAGGATCCCATCATCTTTCCAGCGACCTTGGCAACAGACTTGATGTACGTGTTCCATTTCAGATCAGGAGTAAAGGTCAAACCCAGAAGCTTGTCAAAACACGGGGCCTCACCCAGACGAGAGCCATCCATCACAATTGATGCCAGATGGGGATCAGAGCGTTGATAATGTAAGGATAGGAGTTTGGTTTTGGATGCATTAAAGGTAACCAACCACATCTTCCCCCACTGAACCACGCGCTCGAGATCAGAGGAGAGAGAATCAGAGAGGGAGATGACTTATCACCTGAGTTCTTAAATACAGGGCAAACTGATGAGGTCTTCCAGGGAGTCGGAAAGCACTTTTCCTTAAGGCAGCGCTTAAATAATTTCGTAAGTATAGGAGCAAGTTCTGGTTGAAGCTTTTTTAACACTATAATTGGGATGCCATTAGGGCAAGTTGCTTTACTGGAATCTAGGTTCTTGATTAGCTTGGCGACCTCATGCACGGATATTTGTATGTTACCTAGCTTATTCTGTGTTATAGGAGGAAATATGGGGAGTTGATCGCATAGGGTAGAATTAGCTGCAAAGTTCTTGGCAAATAGTTTGGCCTTGTCTCATGCTGACGAAATGACCTCTGGTCCATTGATAATGGTTGGAATAGAACGCACACTTCTGTTCAGGATCCTATTTGTTATTTGCCAAAACTGGTGGGAACCAAGCCGCTGATCAGCTACCTCGGATTTAACAGACTGGGCATATAGCTCTCTTCCATTTTTTATTACTCTTTTACAGTGGTTGCTGGCAGTCCTGAAAGCAGCTTTAGTCTAAGTGCATCTATTACGTTGGTAGCTATGGAAAAAGTGATTTCTGTGCGCGATAGCAGCAGCACATTCTGGGGAGGACCATGGCTGGCTGTTAGGTTTTTGTTGGAATTTTTTTAGATGGTATGAATTGGTCTATGCCTACAATTAACCATTCGGTCATATCTGATACTATAGAGGATACTTCCTTTTTAAACATGGAGTGCAGAGGTAAATCAGATATGAATGTACGGAAGCTATCCCAGTCAGCCATAGCGTATCAGTATACAGTACGGTGGAGGGGTACGTCTGGGGACTTCTTACATTTCGTTTTTATCTTAACTGATACGACGGAGTGGTCGGAGGATCCTAGAGCAGAATGAACGGAACATGAACATAGCTCAGGGGAAGTTGAGAGAAAAAGGTCTAGGAGGCTTGCATATTGACCGGGTGTGTCGGGCACACGGTGGGCTCGCGAACAATCTGAGTGAGGTCATAAGCAATGGCAAAATCATGACAAAACCTATCATCATCTGTCTTATTTGAATGGGTCAGCCATTCCACATTATGGACGTTGAAGTCACCACAGATGTGGATGTTAGCTGAGGGATGTGCAGATAGTATGTGGTCTATTTTCTCAGATATGCTCTTAAAGATAGTAACTCCGCTGTTGTGGGGCCGATAGAGGGCAAATATAAATGAAGTGGTGTTAGTAAGTGCAACCCTGAAGCACATATAAGGTAAATTAGGATCTTCTCTAGAGATATCCCTGCCACACGGGAAGCCATCCTTAATGTAGGCACATATTCCATGCCCATGGAATATTTCAAACGTATCACAGCCTACGAATAGGATCTTTCCAGTTAACACAGTGGGCATTCATTTTTTTATCAACATCATGTATATATATATATATATATATATATATATATATATATACATATATATATATGTATATATATATGTATATATATACATATATATATATATGTATGTATATATATATATATATATATGTTTAAAGCAAGCTTTATCTGAATTTTTAGATTGAACACAGTTGCCTTGCAATGATATAATCCCTCGAATTCAGTTGGTAGACAGTTTGTTTCCAACTATAGAATATATGTCTTTATATTTTATATTTTCGTATTACCGGTAGTTCGGGCTTAAGTTGTTAACTTCGCAACAAGCGTTATTATAATTCAATTTATTATTTTGTATTGATTAATTTTTCAAGTTGTAATTAACTGAAACAATTGTACGCCAAGTTGTGACGAATAAAAGAAAAACTTTCCGAAAATGAGAAAACACTTGTGTGTCTGCCCCAATTTATGTAGCCTCTTAAAATAATATATATATATATATATATATATATATATATGTATATATAACATACAAATATGTTATATGGAAATGTACATAATTAAGAATATATTTCTAATAACTATAAAGATCTAAATGAAAAAATTTAATCAATATATATGTATATATATATATATATATATATATATATATATATATATATATATATATATATATATATATATATATATATATACTAGCAAAAGTACCCGTCGTTGAGACTGGGTTAAAAAAACAGCCTACAGAAAATGGACTCTGATTTATGAAAGTATGATAAGTTATGAAAAGGAAGTTTTGTAAAGAGATAGCTTCGAATTCGGGGGTATCAAAATCAAAGCAAAATATGATGAAAGTAAAAATAAAATAGATGAACCCCATAATTTATTATACCATACTTGTTCACACTGAAACACGTATCACAATATTCTGTGGATCTATATAAAAAAAAAACCTTGTAAAACTTTGTGACATATTTCCATTCTATGGAGGTCAGGTGACGAACACCCCATAATTTTATTATGCCATATTTCGTCAAACTGAAACATAATTATCAAAGTATACTTACGCAGATAGATATGAAAAGTCTTTATTAAAGTTTGTGCCTATTTCCATTCTATGAAGGCCAAGCGCGAACGCAGACCCCACAATTTTATTGTACCATCCCTATTTAAGTTAAAACATACTTATCAAAGTAATATTATGCACATCTATATCAAAAACACTTGTAAACGTTTTTTTTTTTTTAATTTTTAAATTTTATATTTCCATACTTTGTGGACCAGGCGTGTACGCAATGCCCACAATTTTAATGATTCATCATTATGCTAGATCAAACATACCCATTCCCGTGTCTCGATACATCTTCTATCATTATATGTAATCAGTTTTCTATAATAGTCAACCATATAGGAGCCTATTCGTGACTACACACACACACAAACGTTCAGCTTTATATTATAGATATATTAAATATTATTACGTGCATAAAAGTAAGTCATCTATAAAGAAGAGTTCAGCATCCGTAATAACATTTAATGAAAAAATAATTAAAAAAGTAATAAACCAAAAATATGTCCTAAAAAAATGTGGGACGGAAAAAATTTAAACAAAGGGCAGATAACTAATCTATGACCCCCCTCGCCAAACTTTCACGAAAAACACTTTTCTAGCCAAAACCACTATCAATAATTTCCCACATAATTTTATCTGTGCCTAAACCTAAATGTAGATTCCACAAACAAAGCTTCTTTTTTAGAACTGCACGCCTGTTGAATTTTCTTCCGATTGCCTGCTTTCCAGCTGACTACAATCTAATTGTCTTCAAGTCCAATGTAAACAAGTTCTTGATGAATCATCCCTCTAAGTAATCCAATTTACAAAATTCCCACTACTTATGTTTACTACGCTATAATAACATTGTCTAATGTATACCCATTAACCCTTATCCTCGAGTGGCCTCCGGGCCTCGATAAGTGGTGATTCCTGAGTTAAAAAAAAGTTGAGGCTGCCATTTTAGAAGCTCAATGCGTGAATATTCGTTTAATAGCTGAAAATGGGACAGTTAGTACAGGATTTGAGGAAACTATCATTTATGACCATTTTCATGTACATAAGATGGATTCCCAGATTGCTGCAAATTTTCCAAAAGCAAGAACGTGTCGAGTGCTCGAAGATGACTTTGGAGATGTGCCAAGAAGATAAGTCAAAGATTTTCAAAAGACTGATTACATAGGGTGGACTCTGGCTCTATCACTATAATCGAGAGACCAACACTCAGAATTACTTGGACTCACCACTTCCAAAGAAAGCAAGTTCTCATACTTCTTTTGTTAAGATCAGGTTCACAGTGTCATGGGACCAGGGCGGAGTAGTGATGACAGATTTCCTGGTAAAGTGTACCACAGTTAAAAGATCTTCCTATGCCTTGTTTTTGAGCAAATTAAGAGACGCTATCAAAATAAAGAGGCAGGACAATATAAGCAGATATCCTTCTCTCGAAACACAACGCTTCGGTCAATAACACGCATGTCACTAGATCAGATGCACGGGATATAAAACTCTCCCACACTCTTCACTTCTGATCTTTGCCTCTCTGCCTTTCATCTTTTCCCTTTTTTGAAAGGAAAGCGATTCTCTGACGATGCACCCTGTATTTTCGAAGTCACATCGTGATTGAAGACCAACGTTGGGTGTTCTACTAAAACGATTGCTAGAGCTGCATTAAACGCTAGGAGAAATGCGTAAGTCTGGGAGGTTCCTATGTAGAGAAAGAATAATAACTGTGGCAAGTTTCGTTGCTCTACTGTTGAGTCTTAACTATGGAACTCTTCTCATAATACAAGTTATCATCATCTTCTATAATATAAATCCCACCTGTCTGCTTAAACGTATATATATATATGTATGTACGCATGTATGTATGTATGTATGTATGTATGTATGTATGTATGTATGTGTGTATGTATGTATGTATGTATGTATGTATGCATGCCTAAAACTTTCGACAGAGGCTACGGATTTTTACGAGATCGATATTGTTTTGAAGCTCGACGCTTCGGACGACAAATATCGAAAAATTCGCTAAAAACATTAATTCCTTTACCCTCAGTTTGGCACTTTTCTACAAGGAGGGATCGCCCTTTTCGCCGATATTTTAGAGTCATTACCTCTTTTCGATCTACTAGCCTTAATTTAAACCTTTGCCATTTCCGGTTTAGCGGTGGACGCAACGGCAAATACCTTATGTTTTTTTCACGTTCTTTTCCTCCTCCGTGGTCTGTATGGGTTCGAGCCTGCCTGCCTACTACCACTTTTTTTTTGTTTGTTTAACACACACCCCCAAACACCCGAGCAACGCCGGGCAATCAGGTTAGAATCGTATGAATCTGAAGATTTCATTGTTGCCATTGGTTTTCCCGATACTTTTCTAGTCAGAATTCTTTCTAGAAAGACATCGAGTATTTATGGGAAGGTTGCCGAGATCCTAACTTAAAGTGATTTTTGTAGAGCTAACTTGTTTCGAACTTGGAACACCTAGCTCGTCAGTCCTCATCGCTAACCATTGGACCACCCTCATACGAGTACAATAAATGAATATAAGTCGTTTCTCTTTTTATATGAACATTGCTCTATAAAAAGTAAAGAAAGAAAAGAAAAGAAAAAGAAAGGATGAAGCTAAGCGAATAAAGAAAAGAAAGGGGGGAGCTTATCACGCCATTGAACTACTTTGCTTTTACTCGTCTTGTCGAGCATGCTACAGGCTGTCACTGAAAATAAACAACCTCGGCAAATATACGCCAAGTAACCCAATATTTAACATCAGTGCTGTCCATTTATTTTAGGTGTTTTACGTTCTCGTGGATTCAAGTGTCGAGTCAAACTTTGATAATTGAGAGATTACATGTGGACTAGACATAGTTAAGCACGCCAAACCCGAAAAAAGGTTTCAGCTTTAGAATGAGTGCCTTATGTCAAATTAATTTTTTTTTTATTCCATTTTCACTCCAAACAAGGCACAGTGCCACTTTGATGTAGGGGGCTACTATCGGGGACAAAGGTTGCAGGGATATTTAGGGAGTTTAGCAGCAAGATGTCCGTTCACATTACACTTGAACTTCTGCATGTCAGTACAGTTGGGAAAAAAGGAACCATGAAAAGAGTTCCAAAGTCTATCAGTTCTGAGGAAGAAACTAGTAGAGCAGAAGGCTTCCTTACATCTACAGATCTCTATTGTGTAGGGGTGGGATTTTGCTGCTTCTCGAGTTTGTCGGGAGTATTTACGTCGAGGGGGTACAAGGGCTTGTAGTTTGTCGGAGCATTCACCATTAAAATACTTGTAGAACTGGCAGAGGGATGCAAACTTTTGTCGATAGGACGGAGGTTGAAGCTTAGATGACAGTTCAAAACCTATCAGGTTGGCGACTCTCTTTTGAATCCTGTTCAGAAGTGAGAGACTAGTAGCAGATGCACCAAAATGTGACAACAGTACTCCATACATGGACAAATGGTGGTCTTATATAATTTCTAGAACGTTAGAGAGAGCCCACCATCTTATGGTTAAATTTATGCTTATTTTGCATGAAATACTAATCCATATTAATCCTTAAGTATGCATCGAACAGGTATCATAATACTTAGTTCGCTGCACCTTATTATAACAAACATCTATATAAGAGTTCAGTCATATCTCCCCAAATAGATTCCGAGAAAAAGTACAAGGAATAGATAGATAGCCAGACTAAGAGAAATATAATGTAGATTCATCAGTTTGATTATATCATTATGATTATTGCACTCATAGGTTTTTATAATAATAATAATAATAATAATAATAATAATAATAATAATAATAATAATAATAAAAATAATAATAACTAGCGGGACCTGTGGAAATTCCACAGGGGACTCATTCATATATTGATGTTGTCATTCTGTTGATGTTTAGTGTAAATGGAGACGCTTTGATATTATTGTAGCTCTTTTGTTAAAACCGCAAAAGAATTTATCTAAGCGAGCACGAACGCCCGTACGCTTAAATATGATATTTAAATTCTTGCAGATTTTGTATATATTATTATAATGTTCTATCGATTTTTATATATATTATAAAGTTGCGATTTACAAAAAAAAAAAAATTCCATATGACTTGGATGCATTAGCTTGAATCCAAACCGAAATAAAAACTTATGAAAAAAATATATATATAACTTCCTTCAGCCATAATCGAATCCGAAACTAAAACTCATCAAGAATTCTTGGTAAAATTATTTATGACAAAAAATAGAAGAACATAAAAATTAAACGACCCGGATGTAAGCGTGACACACAAAAGAACACACATGCTATCGTATTAATATTGATAATGATAGACACGGTATAAGTGTAAGATATCACCCCCCCTTTTTTTTGGTGTGGGTGTGTGTCACCATAAACTGGCACCACACCAAATAAATGAGAAGGGTCAAGGATGGTGGAAAGACCGAGGACAGAAAACACTAGCCAGCCATCTTCTAACTAGAGTGAAAAGAGAATTGAGACTTTGGAGAGGCTTATTGCCACCCACATTCCAGTGAAAACCAATGGTCGCTGTCAACGAGGAATCAACGGTAAGCGGCTCTTGCGATAACGCAAATTGTTTTGCAAATGTTATCGAAAGAGGTGGAGAGTATTGGAAATCTGGGGAGACTTACTGTCATTCAGACTCCAGAGAACACTCTTTGATGATGGCTTGTGAGACTACTTTTAGTGAGTAAATAATGATGATAATGATGATGATGATGATGATGATGATGATGATGATGATGATAAACAATAGCGAAGTTATAGATTATAGTATTAAAAGTGACGAAATGAGTAATCTTTATGCTTAGACATGAAATAAGCTAAGTTAAAAAGGTCAACCAAAAGAAAAAAAAAAAAAAGAAACACGAAAACACTTTTCGTAAACATAAATAAATGTCAAGGACTGAAATTAAAGACGTACTCTTTGATCGGTGACAATAAATAAGGAGCATTATAATTTATATTAATTAAATATATCCTTATGGTGATCCGAAAGTAACTTCCTATTCTAAAATAATTATAATTTATTCAAATGCTGTAACATGTTTCTCAATTTTTGCGTGAATGTTCCTATTTACAATGCCTCCCCACGGGGCAGAGTTAGACACCAGGGTCGTTTTTTAATGGGGAGAAAAGGAAAAAAAATAAAAATTGTCTCAGTCGTGAAGGACTTCTCCTCCACTGACAGAGAACAAGAAATTGAAGTGCAGCATCTGAAGAACAGATACTACACTTTGAGGTATTTATTTGCTCCCCCACTGAGCAAATTAGGCACAAGGCCGATTTTTAAAGTGAGGAGTGAAGGGGAAATGGGGACCAACTCCCCGGGGAGTTGGGGAGCTAGATAGTGACAATTGGTATGAAGGGTTACCCCTACATTGACCAAGGTCTTATATGTGGGGTCGCACCCACATATGGTCTTTGCTTGTAGTATATGCCAGAACAGATACTATTATTTATTTGCTTCCCCACTGAGCAAATTAGGCAGGAGGCCGTTTTTTAATGTGGAGATAGGGGGAAGGGGGAGGGAAAGAGGGGATCCAGCTCCCGAGAGGAGGGAAGTGGGAGCTGGATTAGAAGCTGTTGGTATGAAGGGTTGCCCCTTCAGTGATCAAGGTCAGATATGTGGGGTTACCCCCACATATGGTCTTTGCTAGTCATAGCTTGCAGTATCTGCCGGAACAGATACTACACTTTGATCTTGGCCCGAAGGCCAATTTCTGCGTGAATGTTACTCAATGTGTGCGAACTAAATCTATGTTTTTGTTTTCTTTTCAGATCTGTTATATGAATTTGGTTTTTAATCTTGAAGGGAGAATTAGTGAAATTATTAGTTCCATTCCGCATGAATTTCTGGTTCTTCATGGTCGACTTGAAAATCTGGTGGCGAATGGTGGTGGCCATATTGAATTTTAGAATAGGGAGTTACTTTCGGATAACCCTATAGATAAATACCGAATGCGAACGCTGACGAAGCATACTTTTTCTGCTAGTATCAGTGCAGGGTATACACTGCTATGTATAAAATATCAAAGAGAAACAACGATATCACACCCCAAAAAATCTGGAGGGGTGTCCGCCGAAAAGTTGTCTTAAAATAAATATTAATGACGATGATAATCCACCGCTCTATAATAATGAGCAATCTCTCTCTCTCTCTCTCTCTATATATATATATATATATCATAGCAAAAGTACCCGTCGTTGACTGGGTTCAAAAACAGCCTACAGAAAATGGACTATGATTTATGAAAGTATGATAGGTTATGAAAAGGAAGGATTGTAAAGAGATAGCTTCGAATTCGGGGTTATCAAAACCAAAACAAAATATGATGAAAGTAAAAATAAAATAGATAAACCCTATAATTTATTATACCATAACTGTTCACACTGAAACACTTATGACAATATTCTGTGGATCTATATTAAAAAACCTTGTTAACCTTTGTGACATATTTCCATTCTATGGATGTCAGGCGCGAACGAACACTCCATAATTTTATTATACCATATTTCTTCATACTGAAACATAATTATCAAAGTATACTTACGCAGATAGATATGAAAAGTCTTTATTAAAGTTTGTGCCTATTCCCATTCCATGGAGGCCAGGCGCGAACGCAGACCTCACAATTTTATTGTACCATCCCTATTTAAATTAAAACATACTTATCAAAGTATTATTATGTACATCTATATCAAAAACACTTGTAAACTTTTTTTTTTTTTAATTTTCAAATTTTATATTTCCATACTTTGTAGACCAGGCCCCACAATTTTAATGAATCATCATTATGCCAGATCAAACATACCCATTCCTGTGTCTCGATACATCAATCATTATAAGAGATCAGTTTTTTTAAATAGTCAACCATATTCGTGATTAAACACACACACAGACGCTCAGCTTTATATATATATATATATATATATATATATATATATATATATATATATATGCTATTTTGTCTGTGTGTATGAGTTCGTTCCTTATAGCCTCTGAAACGGCTGCACAGATTTTCTTTAAAATTCACAGAACTTTAGTGGATAAGGCTTGGAGTGATCTTAGTTAAGTTTTGTCTCAGAATACCCCCGATAATTACCGATAATCGATAATCGAAACCTATATTTTAATTTATCTATCATTCGTAAACCAATATTTTCCACATCGTTGCTCAGCAACAATGATAGAAGGACGGGCCGTGAAAATTCTGCTGTGGGTTAGTTGAGGGTGTGTTTTTTTTTTTTTTTTTTAATTTTTTCTGCATAGCGTGGTCCATAAATTCAAACTCCGCACGTAAATTTCTTAGTTTTTTTCCGTTAACTGCAAAGAAATTTATGAGACTTGGAAATTTAAGGGTCTTTTTTTTTTTTTTGCATGACGTGGTCTGAAGGTTCAAACCCCGCACCTAAATTTCTTTATGATTTTATTTTTCGTTAGCAGGCAAAAAGTTTATATAACAATTTTATGAAAGAAACAGTAGGTTCTCTACAGTGCAATGTAGAATAACGTATATTTTGGATTAAGTTACTGCATGGAGACATGTGAAGCTTCCTCTTGGGTGATTTCACGGATTTCGATGACAATAAAAATATAGGAGTGTGACATATTTATTGATCATCATTCAATCCTGGGCAACGTCGTAATATAAAATATATATTTGTATCTACTATTATATGAAAGTCACTGAGCCTATCTTTTGCAAATTTCACACAAAGGTAATTTATATGTCTGGCAGTGTTCTTAGATATGTTTTATACAGAAATTCATCCAATACGTATCGAAAATCGAAAAAATCCGACCCTAAAAATAATTTTGTTCTTATAGATAAAAAAGAATAATTTTTACCGGGGAATTTTTATACTTTTTTATACACCGGCAAGTAAGATAATAAAATCTTAGCAAATCATTTCCTATTAAAAAAAAAAAAAAAAAGGAAGAATTATTATGATCTGTTGGAGAAGCATTCGACTACAGATCAAATGATCCCCTGTTCAAGCTCGGGTTTACCTAACTATTCTATTTTGATTTTTTTTTTTTTTTTTAAATAATGAGTTCAATTGACGATAAAAGAAGAGGCACCATTTAAAATCGCCGCAAATTATTTCTTCGTTTGCATATTTTAAAACTAAACATTAATCAAAAATGACTTTTCCAGAACATTCATGGCTAAGCCCAAATATCAGCTGACGTTATATTTTAAACAAACACAGACGGAAATTGATATCATTATTATTTTTTTATTTGCTTTTATTTTTTTGCGAATTAGTTCACCGGGCAAATTATTTCCCGTAATATATAATAATCAATAGAGGATTTATTCTATAATAATACATACGCAATCTGCATAAATTAAAATATCGTGTTTAAGCGTATTGTACGACCGGGCGACACCGGACGTCCACCTAGTATATATATATATATCTATCTATCTATCTATCTATATATATATATATATATATATATATATATATATAGTCATCCACATACATTACTGTTTCGCTGTTTCACGGCTCATCAGTGCGGCTAGACAGGCACCTACCTCAAGCCTGAATTAAAACCCGACCGCCTATACCACACACAGTAAAGGCTCCTAACCACTACGCTATCGGCGGCTGCTGATCGAGTCGTGAGTTTTAACGATGTTTTGACATCGTCCGAAATACCGAAGCTGGATTTGTTTTCACAAAGATCACCACTTTATACGTTAATGGTAATTCGTGTATCCCTTCTCACTAGGTGCCTGCAATAAGTTTTAAATTGTCATAGACTCTGGAAAATTCAGTATATTATTGCTATACATCTTCCGAGATGACTGACCAATTTTTATTATTTCAGGTTCAAATAAACAGCTACAACAGGAATAGGAATACACCCTACTAAAGCTTGATTCTCTCAGTTGGTGAATTTCAAAAATGCAACCTGGACGTGAAGACACGTTAGAAGAAACATATGCAATAAAATTCTGTTTTTAACTTTGAAAAATCCCACAGAAAGGTATGAAATGCTTCAGACTGCTTTTGAACCATCTTGCATGAATCATGGAATCATTAAGTGGTATAAGAGATTCAAGGAAGGCAGGCAGTCTGCGAAGGATGATGAGAGGTGTGAGAGGAGTAAGGAAGTTAGAATACCAGAGATGATTGGCCAAATAAAGAATTTCATGGATAAGAACCGTTATGTGTCTACAGAGGCAATAAGTGCACAGTTCGATGCCAGTGTGGAAACTGTACGCACAATTATCCGCGAGCGGCTGAAGATCCAGAAGATTTGTGCGAAGTTTCTCCCAAGATTTCTCCATCCTTGTTACAGATTATTTGACCAAGATGGACATCAAGACATTTCTTCACCCTCCCTATAGTCCACACGTTGGTTCCTGTGACTTTTGGTTATTTCTTAAGCTCAAAGAAAACATTAGAAGTTGCAGTTATGAGACAATTGACGAAATGAAAAAAAACTGTGACGAGAAGACTTCCATGGGGCCTTCAAGAAATTGATGGGGCAGTACAAGTGCCTTGCAGCCGGAGGAGATTATTTAAAGGAGTCTAGAGTTTCATGTGTGTACTATCAATAAAAGTGTCCATACGAAAAAATCTGGAAACTTATTTAAAGGCACCTCGCATATTTATACTTTTACATTAAGTATAATATTGTGGCCATGACATGTTTGACTCTCATAAATTGATTGCACAATGCTGAAAACAGCATACACATATACATATATATCTATATATCTATAAAATTAAGAATGTGGGGGGAGAGGACAATTCTCAACCTAGATACTCAACGAATTCTTTGATCTATAGACTTGGTAAATTTGGTATAAAGGGTATTCAGACACGTGGAAAACTTTTTAATCGAAAAAGGGCTGCTAAGAGGTCAAAAATGAAATGGTTGATGATGATGGAATTTTCAGTAAATTTTAGGGAGACAATACATGGGTATAAAAATGTCAAATTTGTATTCAATTTGATTCATAGTCATTAGAGAATATTAAAGAAAGATTTCCTAAATGCAAAGTTATTCTTAAGACTCCTTAAGTCTATGCGTTAGATGTTAAACTACCCGTGGAAATTCCAGTTATATCGACTATCTGCTGCATATTGCTACACTGCTTAAAACGACGGGAACGAAGACCTCACTATAGTGTTGTATCACCTTTGTTCAAACTATAACAATAAACATAACTATAACTGGTGCTTCTGCTTTTACCAACTCCTGATTTCCACAAAGTTGTCTCTCAGGCTCGCTCGACAACTGACGGAAATAACCGAAAAAAATCGGCCGAGAGTTCCTCTAGTTTTAACGAATGTTGTTTGTTTTTAGCTAATACGAATCTATAAAGACTACTTTTTTTAATTGGAAAAAATTTAAAAAAAATTTTAATTAACCGCGCACGTTAGGTTTAGGTTTTAGAATTAGGATTAAGGTTTGGGGTAAAGATATAGGATGAAGTGTTAGAGTTAGGATTGGATTAGATATAGTTTAATATAATATCTTTATTTTATCATTAAAAGTTATATATATATATATATACACACACATACACACACACATATATATATATTACAATAGAAAAATGTGAGCATGAAAAGTAATATTGTTAAGCTACAACATAGAAAAGTAAAGGACTAGTTGTTAACACTAGAAAAAGAAAAGGACAAGATATTCTAGTAAAAATATAATAAATTTATAACTTCAAATATGGCAGCATTAAGACTTGATTATATAATGTTATAAATTGAATTTAAAACAAAATTCTTAATGCTGCAATATTTTAAGTTATAAATTTGTTATATTTTTACTAGAATATCTTGTCGTTTTCTTTTCCAGTTTTAACAACTAGTCTTTAATTTTTTCATATGTAAGTTAACTATATTACTTTTCATGCTCGCATTTTTCTATTATAATCCATGATTTTTCCAGGCTTCCAAAAATTCACTTGTTCTTTGTTTAATTTCAGTTTAATTTTTTTGCCCTCGTATGTATATATGTATACATATGTAATAACAATGCACGGCATTCGTCTGCTTTCAATAAAATCGCTCCAATTATCTCCCTTTCATGCTAACATTCTCTCTGTTTCACTTGTTACTTCTCTTTTTGAATTAGTAGCACCAGTAGTCGATGAAGCGACGCGGTTGCTATGGAAACCAGTCATAAAAAGCGTCGCTCACCTCCTTAGGTTTTTTTTTTTTACGATTTTGAGCACCAGAAAATTCATCATAACTTTTGTTTTACTGAACTAAAATGGGGGAATTTTTTTTTTTTCACAATAGAAGATGATCTATAAACTGTAATAAATGTTTGAAATTTAATCGAAAAATGAGTGAGCGATGAAGCTTTAAAGCAGTTCTAAATGACTAAAACTGCCACTTAACCATGTAATTCAAACACTACCGTGTTTGAATTATATATATATATATATATATATATATATATATGTGTGTGTGTGTGTGTGTGTGTGTGTGTGTGTGCTTTTCTCTATTTTATTAGAACCTTAATCTTCATCACTTTTTTCCGTCTTCTTTCCATATATTAAATCCATTTCCCTTTCCATTTTTTTGTTTATATTTTTTATAACATGTAATGTGACCATCTGATAATGTCTTGTGACGCAGAATAACTGAATGATTTTCATTACTGATTAAGCTTTTGTATAAGCTATATCGCTTGAAGAGGTCAGCTAGTTACTAGTAACTAGTTGACCGAAACATGCCCATGAATGTGTATCGACATGTTAATGCTTATGTAAAAACAAATAAAACGTGTATATATATATATATATATATATATATATATATATATATATATATATATATATATATATATGATAGCTTCCTTCAGTCTTGACAGACTATGGATACTCACTTTAAGGAGGCATGCGCATGGAATTTTTGTGGAAAGAGTTGCGCAATCTCTAACCACATCTCTCCTGAGTCGGCATTGTTAAATACCAGTGGCAAATAGAGATTCAGGATGGTTGGAAACACTGCCAAGATATGCAGAGAGCACATAGAGCGCCTTGATACTAGCCAAGCTAACTCAACGTTGTTTCACTTCGGTGATCTGACGAGAACCGGTGCGTCAACTTGATTATGCCATATATATATATATATATATATATATATATATATATATATATATCAGTGGTGAAAAAACCGGACTAGAATGCTCAATGTGTAGCCAGAGCAGTATATAGGAAATTTATTACTGTGAGTCCATATATATATATATATATATATATATATATATATATATATATATATATATATATATATATACGTTTTATTTTTTTATTACCGTTTTATCTGTTTAGTTTCACATATTTCGGCTACCGAATCGTATTAGCGATCCAGTAATAAAAAAAATAAAACGCATATTTGCTCTACAATAGTATTGAGCACTTTCTTCAGGTTTTTATAAATTACCATTTTTGCTATATATATATATATATATATACATATATATATATATATATATATATATATACATATATATATTAGCAGGGAGATCCGACGTTGCCTGGTATTGAATGAGGATCAACGAATGTTCCACACTTCCATATTTTTATTGTTATCGAAATCGGTGAACTCCCCCATTTTCAATTAAATCGATTAATTGCCTGCTCTAATTGGTGACCCACTCCGGTGCACAAGGAGGAAGCTTCACATGTCTCCCCTCAGTCCACAATACACTGTAGTTTACATCGCACTGACTTAAACTTACTGAAAACTTACTGTAAAAATGTCGAGATTAATTGAAATTAAAAATCTCCAAGCGCATTGAGAAAACCTCAAACGACGTGAAAAACAACATGGCCGCCATTGATAAAATAATGTACAACACAGTAAACGAAACGGGCAATCCCGTTTGGCAACCAATCTATTCGTGAGTGAAAACAACAATAACATTCGAAATTGACACAGGTGCAGAAGTAAAACATGCGTTCAAATTATCTTAACCATCAGTTAAAACTAAACATATAATAATAAAAACGTTCCAATCGTTGTAAATTTTACGACAATGCTGTATAATAACAACTTAAAATAGCCACACCATTTATGTATTTACTAGCGGGCGGCCCCCGGCGTTTCCCGGTCGTAAAAATAAATTGTGACAAGGAGGGGGAGGGGGGCAGTGTTGCCCGGTCGTAAAAAGGTCGACGCAGCGTCGACATTTAAAGCAACTTGAGAGATTCCATCAGAAATACCTCAGGCGAATTCTGAATGCAAAATGTCGGTCGCTGACACTTGACACGGACATTCTCAAGAAAGCTGGATGCTTGAGCATTGAAATAATGACGATGAAGAACCGGTTGTGCAAGTCATATTATTTGGATGGAGGATGCGAGGCTGCCTTAGCAGTTGTTTTACGGCGAGCTTAAGATTGGGAAACGTCCATCGCATGGTCCAACGAGACACTTAAAGGATTGCTAAAAGCCTTCAGAATTCCTGTTTAGAACTGGGAAACTCTAGCGAAGTGCCGGCTCGAATGGAGAAGGCTAGTTAGAGGTGGATCTTGAGTTTTTGAAAGGGAAAGAATCGATTATGCTAAGCTCAAGAGAAATCTGACGAAAGGCAATGTGTCAGTTTTACCTGATGCGTTAAACAGTTGAAAATGTGAGGCTTGTGATCTGATGCTTCTATCGAAAGCTGCTTATATTAACTACAAAAGAAAAACAAAAACAAAAAAACATGCTGTCGTTAGAGAGAGAGAGAGAGAGAGAGAGAGAGAGAGAGAGAGAGAGAGAGGGAGGGAAGCCGATGCAAAAGTGAGACAAGTTTAAACACTTGTCTGACACATATGTGGCAGACTGTGCAAATCAATTGCTGGCCTGGAAAGTCACTTCGGGTCCATGGACGTGGTTTGAGTGTCTGATGATTCACCCAGAAACTGGGGTGAGGATGGTCATGTGCACTAAGATGGATAACGTCTGTTAAAACGATACGATTGCCATTTGCTGCAAGTTCATATTTATTTGTCTACCCACGAGGGTAAAATTAAACACAAAGTCGATTTTAGATGTGGGGGAAATTATAGTTCCCTAAAAATAAACATTCTGGATTATAAAGAAAAAAAAATTGCCTTAGTCTAGAAGAACTTGTCCTCCACTAATTTAGGACAGAATAGACTAAGTATCCATCAGAATGGATATTACATTTGTGATGTTGCTTTCCTTCTATTATTGTAATTATATTTCTATTACTAGCTGTGCGTACCCGGCATTACCAAATAAAAACATAGTGCCAGACGGAGGGTTTAGTCACAATTCAAGATACACCAAATATCCTTAGTTGTTACGATTTTCTTGAAAGTTGATCATATTTTGGATTTAGGCAAGCGTAAAACATAGCCATATTCATCTATGGAATTCAAACAGGGAAATAAAATAACATAGCTCAAAGGGAAATAACTCATGGGTTTACTCTGTCTTTAAACGCATCTAATGTTTTAATAATATTAAATAAATTTAAGTGTAAAATAAATTAAATAAATCAACTTTATATAATTTTTCTAAATAGAATACTTAAATCAATTTTTATTAATAGTTTCCATTAAAAATTTAGAGCTAATGATTAAAACAGATGTTCTTTAATATTATATGCAAATTAGATAACCTGTTGAATGTTAATTCCTTTTGAATAAATAGTATATATAAAAATCATGTAGGATAAAAGAATATAAAAGCTCGTTTTCAGTATTAAAATCTATTTGTAAAACAGTATACCTTTTGTATATATTAACCAAATTGTGAACAAACAAACGAACAGTGAGGAATACGACTGTACTATAATAGATAAGTCCTTCCAACATTGGATTAGCATGCGAGTTAATATATAATATAGTGGGGCAGGTTATCTCAATATTCCATAAGAATCTTTCACTTAGTGATACAGGCACCAAAATTGGCACAAATGACGTTCAGAACATGCATTTTTAGAAAAGAACGTTAGCCATCAGAAAATTCAAGATGGCTGCCAGTTTTCAAGATGGCTGCAGAAGCAAACCTGGCAAATTTCAATTTTTGAAGAGGAACTCCGATTAACACAATTTCTTTATGGTCCAAAAATGAAATAAATGTATTATCATATAATTAAGCCAAGTATGCCTTGAATATTTCAATATAGCCACCATTTTTCAAAATGGCGGCTCAGAGATTACTGTATGTAGTGATGTTTTCAACTAGAACCTTGCCTGTTTCTATGCTCTGTGCCGACATTGGATCGAGATGCAAATCAATATATAATGCACGGGCGTAACTTTTGTTAGTTTCGAATATCGTTTTAATTTTCGGATGCAGATCGGGTCGAGTCGTACCGCCAGGTCACCTCTCGTTGGCGCTACATTTGATAATTGTATGCTTCAGTTTTTAGAACCGACTCACTGGTTATCTTGTAGACTACATGTTTGGACGTCCGCCGCTTGCTCCCCGACTCTGACTTACTAACCCATTCAATTCCCGTCATTACTTACATGAGTAACTATTTTCCTTGTTCCTAAAACTTCGACCTTTTTTCTCTCTAGACTATTGCCAATTGCGTCATCTTTGACGTTTAAAATATTTTTATTAGCATTACCTGTTGGCATCATCGTTTACAATTACTTTCTTGTCAAGTATTTATCTATTTGCCTCAAAACTGTATATTCTAACATTTCGTTAAGCTTATCTAGTAACTTTTATATTTATCTAGTTACCTACTCGATTCTCGTTACCGTAGGGCCACTAATCTGTTACACGAACGCAGGATTTTGTTGGACCACTGATAGTACACACGCACCGACCTAAGCCGTAAAAGTTAAAACTTGTTAAAAAAAAGAAGAAGAAATTCACGGCACTCTCACGTTATTAGCTCGATATCTTAATTTCACCTTGTACCTTTCGCTGCAAAACATTCGACTCGGTCTCCTTCACAAGTCGTCCTTCTTAGCGCAGCTACTCCTCTCATATGCAAATTATATTTTAAAACCACACATCCATAATATGACGTTGATTTTCCGAGTTCGTCATCGATATGTTAAATCTACTAAGATTTATGCTAAACTGTTTTAAATTTCTTTTTAGTACAGCCACAAACAAAAGGTATTTCTATTAAACTGTAATTGTTGTCTATTTATTTGTCTGTGGAGTCAGATGGACTTTCTATCGAAGCTAACTTTAATTATAATGACGAACCAATATCAATCTCCTTCCCTTCCGTAATGGAATGATGAAATAAAATGATAAAATAAAATAAAAATAGAACAAAATAGGAATTGTATGAAAATAGTTGGAGACAGATTAAAAATAATAGCTCATAAATAAAAAATTGAAAACAAAAAGAAACTGATAGCTTTACACGGTATAAAGAGTTATCCATCCATTGATTGTTGGTCGTTATTGTTGTACGCAATTATGTGAGATTCTCCCAGACCAAGGAAATACCTATTCTGTAATGAATTCAAAATGATTCAACACAGATTGTAGAAAGAAGTTCAGTGAAAAAAAAGTTAGGAATATTTAAATGAATACGTTTATAATATCGTTTTTGGTGAGCAGACGGTAATTAGAAAAGTTAATGAATTGTGTGCATGTGTGTACGTTAGCGTCATCGTGTGTATGCCTATGTATGCGTGAATTGTATATTGAATGAATACAATCTATATAGAAAAAAAGTTCAAGTAAAATGAAAAGAAAATGGATAATAAGTACAGTGTATGATACTATAGGCTCTTTTCGGTGAAAGAAAAGTCAAGCGTTTTTGTCTGTTTTACTTATACTGTTTGTGTTAATGCTTCATCTATATATATATTCCGTGTATATATTTCGTATCTATGCGTATAGAAAGACTAAAAATATAAAAAAAAAAAAAAAAAAAAAAAAAACACGTACTGAATCTCGTTCAATAAATAAACATTTATTAAAATTTGAATAAACATGTTTATTGAATGGGATTCGGTGCTTGGTCTGACTTTAAACCGTTGAATTTTTGAATTTTGTATAGTTACTCCGGTTCTGGTAAAGGGGGGGCGTTTGGGGGCGGACTGAAGCAAAATAGCAAAATATACGCTAGATCTATTGTGAATACTGACTCCATTGTTTGTTAAAGAAAAAAAGTGTCTTTTTATGCAGTCAAGGTGGACCAAAATAGTAAAATTTGATAAATTACGACAAATACTTTTAATTAGCTTAGAAAGTTTATATTTTTTCTCATTAATTCATACGAGTTCAAGCGTCGAACTAGTTACGCAGAAAAAAAGAAGAAGACTTTTTCATTTTGGACAGCTAAAAAGTAAACATCCCTTCGACATCCAAAATCAACGATTCTTGTAATAACCTTTTCTTGTTGATTACGGTATTATACTGGTCCTGTACAGTCCTAGGAGGTCCATCATCCCAGATTTTCCTTTACTCTTTCTGAGAATGGATTAGTTTATTGCTAATCGCCTGAAGCGCCCCTACTGGGAAATGACGACGGCGCTTGTCACCCATTATTTGCATTGCTTGGGATTAATTAAAAAGAAGTGATATAATATGTGTAGCATCCTCATATAAAAATTTCTGTCTCCCCCTCTCTTTCCAGCTGTCTCTGTATCTTTCTTTTCCTTCTTTTCCTTTTACCGACATTCTCCGTAACTTTCTCCTCATCTTTACCTTTAACTCATTCCTCTCTCTTGTTTTATTGTGTTGAAAAAATGTCATTCAACTCCAGCAGCCTAATCACTTTTATGATACCTTGTTTTTGGGGGGCTAAGATTTAAGGTAAGCCTTTTTTAGTTTCTTAGCTAGGCGAGTGAATGCCCCTCCTCTCGATAGGAAACCTCCAAGATGCCCGCTCTACATTTTTCTTTTCGCCAATGGTCTCCCTCAAATTGGAAGGACATCGCATACTCTCCAACAACCCCATCTTATTTTTTTTTCTTTTCCCATCTAGATTTCAGAATCACTTAGAGATCGACATGCTTATTTTCGGTTTCCAGCGAGCCGGAAAACAGTGGGCGATCTACCATTTACAAAAGGGTTGATAGGGCCTTTTTATTTGTTCTTTTTAAAACTTTTTTTCTCTCATCCAACATCAGGCTTTTAACAAAATCAATTTGTATTTTTTGTTCTTTTTTCTACCCAACACCAATGAAACTATTTAAATTAAAACGATTTACTTATTCCCATCGATGCCTCCGTTCAGTCGCGAAAGACAAAGGATACCTCCTGTAGAGGCAGCTGCATGTATAATTGTGAGGCAAGGGTTGTGCAATCCCCAACCACACCTCTCCTGAATCGGACATGCTTGAATCCAGTTGCAAGGAGAAGACAAAGACGACTGGAAACAATGCCGAGATAAGCGGAGAGCACATACAGCACCTGAAAGTCGTCGCTTAACTTCAGTAATCTGACAAGAACCTGTGTGTCAAACGTGATCATGCTGTATATATATATATATATATATATATATATATATATATATATATATATATATATATATATATATATATATATATAACTACTTAATTTACTCACATAAAATTAAGATACGAAAGTATAGATTTATGCTTAAGTTTTAAGTATTTACTTCAAAAGTGCTCAATACGTTGGTAGAGCTAGTTAGTAAGTTATAAAATGTATATGGCGATTAAGCTACACTGAATATTCCGCGTTTCATCCACTCTAGGACTCTTCAGGCTTATGCGCCTAAGCCGGAAGAATCCTAAAGTGGACGAAACGCGGAATATTCAGTGTAGCTTAATCGCCATATACATTTTATAACTTACTATATATATATATATATATATATATATATATATATATATTAGTGAATAAATGACAAAAAATATATTCCAAAGTTCATGATGTTGACTATCTTATAATTTATTCCTTTAATTCAGTTGACATTTACAATTCTTGACAGTATCTGTTTCGTAACGGTAAATCAATCACTTAATTTGCGCTACGAAACAGATACTGTCAAGAATTGTAAATGTCAACTGAATTAAGGGAATAAATTATAAGATGGTCAACATGGATTTTGGAATATAGTTTTTTGTCATTTATTCACTATATTGCTATGTAATTACATTGAGCTTCTTAAATAAGGATTGGTATATATTATAAGAAAATATATTTATATATATATATATATATATAATATAAAGCTGAATGTCTGTCTGCGTGTGTGTGTGTCTGCTCACGAATAGACTCCTATATGGTTGACTATTTTAACAAACTGATTACATATAATGATAGAAGATGTATCGAGACACAGGAATGGGTATATTTGATCTCGTAGAACGGTGGTTCATTAAAATTGTGGGGTCTGCGTTCGCGCCTGGTCCACAAAGTATGAAAATAAACAAAATTTAAATTTAAAAAAATGTGTTTTTGATATAGATGTAGATAATAATACTTTGATAAGTATGTTTTTACTTAAATAGGGATGGTATAATAAAATTGTGGAGTCTGCGTTCGCGCCTAGCCTCCATGGAATGGAAATAAGCACACACTTTAATAAAGACTTTTCATATCTACCTGCGTAAGTATACTTTGATAATTATGTTTCAGTTTGAAGAAATATTGTATAATAAAATTATGGGGTGTTCGTTCGCACCTGACCTCCATAGAATGGAAATATGTCACAAAGTTTAACAAGGTTTTTTTTAATATAGATCCACAGAATATTGTGATAAGTGTTTCAGTGTGAAAAGGTATGGTATAATAAATTATGGAGTTTATCTATTTTATTTTTATTTTCATCATATTTTTCTTTGGTTTTGATACCCCCAAATTCGAAGCTATCTCTTTACAACCCTTCCTTTTCATAACCTATCATACTTTCATAAATCAGAGTCCATTTTCTGTAGGCTGTTTTTTGAACCCAGTCAACGACGGGTACTTTTGCTAGTATATATATATATATATATATATATATATATATATATATATATATATATATATATATATATATATTCAATCAACTAAAAAATGGAAACCGGGGTGAGGAAAAGAAAAAAAATATATATATATATAATGGGGCAAATTATATGTACAATTAAATAAAATAAATAAGTCGATTAAAAAACGATCGTTAAAATATACCCAAAGCGCTTTTCGTTCAGACAAACAAATTTTATTTGGCAAAGTAATCATTTCATTGCGGCTAAGCAATTAAAATGCAATAATGAGATTTACATTTCTCGCCCAGATAAAGGCAACGGTGTAGTTATCCTTGACCGTCAAGACTATATTGCAAAAATGCTTTCTATTCTTAACAATGATAGTAAATTTATCTGTTTAGGTTCCCTGGACTCTGATGACACTCTTTCAATTGAAACCAAGCTTCAAAATAAACTACTTCGATGGCATAAACTTAAATATTTATCTAAGGAAGTTTATAATAATATCCGACCGGTGGGCTCTCAACGCCCCAGGATTTACGGATTGCCTCAGGTACACAAAATTGATACTCCATTGAGACCAATTTTGTCGATGGTAGGTTCGGCCCAACACAATCTGGCTAAATGGCTGGTTTTAATTCTTGAACCAGTCTGTTCTTTTTATTCAACACATTGCACACCTGCTTCTTTTCATTTCGCATCGACTATCAAGGAGCTTCATCTTACCACTAACAACTGTTATTTGGTCTCCTTTGATATTAGCAATTTGTTTACCAATGTCCCTCTTGACGAGGTCATTGACATATGTGCTGATTTTCTTTATAGAGGCCCTGGCCCCCTCCCCTCTTTTCCTGAGGCGGTGTTCGTTGAACTTTTGGAACTTGCTACTAAGTCAGTTTCCTTTAGTTTCAACGATGTGATGTATCGCCAGTTCGACGGTATATCGATGGGATCACCCCTTGGCCCAACTTTGGCCAATATTTTTGTGGGTTTTTTAGAACAGACGTTGTTTGACAAGTGCCCTAGACCAGCATTTTACATGCGTTATGTTGACGACACTTTTTCTTGTTTCGCAACGCATGATGAAGCTATGTCCTTTTTCCACTTATTAAATAATTTACACCCTTCTCTCAAATTTACGATGGAGGTGGAAAAGATAACTCCCTTCCTTTCCTTGATGTGTTAGTTTCTAAACGTGGGCTTTCCTTTATGACATCTATTTATAGAAAACCCACTTTCACTGGTCTTTATCTTAGTTGGGATTCTTTTGCACCCACAACCAGGAAACTAAATCTTATTAGAAACTTAACCCATCGGGCACTTGCTATTTGTTCCCCACCTTTTATTGATGTGGAAATTGAAAACATTAAAAGAATTTTTATTACTAATGGATATCCACCTCCATTAGTTAACTTAGTTATTAATAAAAAAATTCAATCCTTTTCTGAGCTACCAAAATACGGTCCATGTAGATTTCCGGTATACCTTAGGTTACCCTGGATTGGACTTGAAGGCCAACTTATTTGCGATAAGATTTCCTCTCTGGTGTCTTCTAATTTTGGTGCTCTATCGCTCCGTATTGCCTTTTCCACAAAAACCGCCTTTCCCTCATTTCGTAAGGATGTCTTGCCTATCTCCCAAACAAGTAATATTATTTATAAATTTCAATGTCGGTGTGGTGCCGTCTATATAGGCAAGACGACCCAGCGTCTTCAGGTCAGAATCGCCCAACATGTTCCCCGTTTCATCCGGGATCATCAACCTACTACCAGAAAATCTCAACTGATAGAATCGTCCATCGGCCAACACTTGGTCGATAAAAAGGAGTGCGGTCTTGTTTTCTCTCCGGAGTGTTTTTCTGTTTTGTACCGAGGATGCACAAAGTTCCACCTGTCTGTCCTCGAAGCACTTGCCATCATTGCTAACCCCCCTACTTTGTGCAAGCAGAGAAACCTCCGGCTTCAGTTAGAATTATTTGGGTAGTCAGGTTTTTTTTTTTTTTTTTTTTTTTTTTTTTTTCTTAACCTCCTCTCCGCTCGTATTCCATATCACTACCAAATATTCTAAAAAAAAAAAATAATTTTCAGACTTATGACCCTTGAAAATGTTTGTCTGAACGAAAAGCGCTTTGGGTATATTTTAACGATCGTTTTTTAATCGACTTATTTCATTTAATTGTACATATAATTTGCCCCATTATATATATATATATATATATATATATTTTCTTTTCCTCACCCCGGTTTCCATTTTTTAGTTGATTGAATTTACGATATGGTTCACTTTTTTATAATTATTCTAAAATTTTGCCAATCGAATAAAGATATATATATATATATCGATTTGGGGAGTAGGATGACCCCTGGAGTAAACGTAGTATTATGGTGATTGAAGATTCTGGCTAGAAAAATGGTAGACATATATAAGGTATAGTAACAAGGATGACCATAGACATCTTACCTCCTCGATATTTTGGAATGGGCTAGTGCTTAATTTATTTTTTTAAGTGTACTTCCCAGCATTCCAGCGACCTAATAATTTTATGTTTCCTTTGCCTTCTGACTAAGATCAAAGTGTAGCATAAAAACACATAGATTCAGGAATATTAGGTAGGACGACGCATGGAGGCGCTGGCTTTTCAATCACATTTTCCTGACCAATGTATCTAATCTTCCCGCAGTGGAAAGGGAGATAAATACATTCGCTAGCTACACACAACCCCGCCCCACCACATACAGTCAACGTCATTACAACTGACCACGAAACATTCTCCAACACCGATCTTAATGGTGACGCCATCCGAATAATCTCATGCTCTTCAGAATTTGTAATTTTTCTGAATTCTCTCAACGGAAATACAATATCGTTTGCATAACCCTGCTTCCTATTGTATGAGTCATTGTTTCACTGACGTGTCCTTGGGGAAAGAAATGGCTATTTTTCACTCCTATTAGCTTCCATCTGGGATCGACTGTTTTGCAAATAACGGAATGAACATCGGCGCATTTGCAAACAGTTGAATCTACAATTCTTAAATAGAGTCCTTCCACGTTGACACCCTACTCATACATTGGAAATATCAGCGTCTATCGTTATTATAATTAGCATCGAATAAACGCAGCTTCCGGGCACGGCTACTTAACAATCCTTGAAGATGACGTGTGGAAATGATTTGCTATCTTTGTACGCTAGTCAGCCGGTAAAAAAACAAGTGAAGCATGCATGGTCCCCCGAAAGTGCACAGTGAACAAGGCATAAAAAAATGACTAAGTTCCGACCCCACCCCCTTCATTAAGCCCCCAAATCCTGGTGAAAATGAACAAACGGTGCAGTTTTAGGCCTTAACGTATGTAAATTTAAAGTTACAACTTTTCAGAAAGTTTTATAAAAATCCAAAGCATCATTTTTTTTAATAAGCACAAAAGTGCCAATTTTTTTTTTTTACACAGTGATCACCACTTATCAAGGCCCGGAAGCCACTCAGGGATAAGGGTTATTGCAAGTACAGAAGTGTTTACTTAAGGGGGCGGTTCATTAGGAATTTGTTAACATTGGACTTGAACACATCCAAGTTGTAGTCCGGTGGGAAGCAGGCAGACGGAACAGAGTTCCACAGGCGTGCAGTTCTAAGAAAGAAGCTTTGTTCATGGAAACCACGTTTTGATCTAGACACAGATAAAGAGTGGGGGAAATTTTTCACAGTGGATTCAGCTAGACGGGTGTTTTTCGTGAAAGATTGGCGAGGGGGGACCAGAGATTGGAGTTCAGACGAGCACCTGCCATGGAAATAACGATAAAACAAGGATAGGCTCGCAACGTCTCTTCTGTGGGAGAGAGGTTGCAGGGTAGAGAAAAGGCCATCCCCCACTAAGCCACGAAGTCTATTTTGTACTCTGTCAAGGCAGGATAGGCTGTTTTTTCCAGCTCCATTTTAGCCATTTTAATCCGAAAGGCACCCCTAGGGGCGCAACCGGAGTTTTCCAGGAAAATCCGTTCTGTTATTTTTTTAATCACATCATGTTTAATGTTTGTGCAAAATTTAAAAAAGATCCGAAGGCGTAGTTATTGGAAAAAAGTGTGGACCGGCGAACGGACAAGGGTGAATTTACAAGTTCATCCTCCTTTGGTCGGGGGAACCAATAATGTCTGTTTTTGACCTCTAGTTTCAATTGTATGAGAATCAGTTCAGGCTCAACTATTAAATTGATAAACTAGCCGAAGAGATCATACTGGAGGAAACTTTGAGCTGCCCACATTTTTAGAGTCTTCTACACATATTTCCTAGTCCTCTTGGGGAGACATATAAAACCAAATCAGTGCCGTTGTCGCCTCGAAATGTTAGTGCACATCAGCGGGCCAGGTTGTTTATGCAATCGAGGGTGACAGTTGTAAAAAATCAGATCTGATTGTAAAACAATAACATTTTAATCGTTTTGTTTTAATATGTATACATCAACGTTTCTCCCTCTCTTCCTTTCTCTACTCTTGTTTAATTAAAGTGCCCGCCAGTGTATGATACTGTCGACCCCACCCCAAGTGTTTGAAAGGAAGGGGAAAATAAAGCGGAAATATAACAAAAGAATAGGAAATAAGGTTAGTGAAAAAGAATACATAAAAGTCGTCCAGCGGGGTAAAATAAAGACGGTTGACATGGGATTGTTGGTCAGGATGTAGCAATGATGACAATAAACGAATGAACAATGGATGCAGATAGATTTAAACGAGATGTAGTTTGCTTGAAGCATTGCGTGAGATATGAATACAGAAGAGATTTATAAGGCTATCGCAATGCGAGAAATGGAATGTAGTCGGTGTTGAGGAAGAAAGACGAAAATAAGTGACAATTTGCATATATATATATATATATATATATATATATTCAATTGTGTTATGTATTGATATGTCTTATTGAACAGGTCTACTGTGTGTGACAGTGTTCCATGATATATTTCAGGGAAGCCCTTTTGTTATATTTAGATTTGGTTTGCGAGCATTTTGAGGAGTGGCTGTGTTAACGACTTTATGGACGGTTTATGGACAAAAATTGAACGATAGGCAACAGTTGAAAGTTTGAGAAACTTGAACACAGATCGTGACTCGGAGCATATGGTGAAGTGAAGTGAATTGATTAACTGACCGACAAACACAGCTTCGACAGTATATGGAGATGTAGACTTTAGCCTTTAGAAGGTCGGGGGGGGGGTCACGCGCGCATCCTAGAATATGTGGAGAATGTATCGGAGTTTGTGTTTTCCTTTGGAGTTGTGTTTGATTTTATTTTCATACTTGTGACCCACCCGTCACTTGCCATCCATCAATGTATAAAACACGGCTAGAACCAGAATAAGAGAAGACGAAAAAAATCCACAGCATACAATGTTGAGGTCGGCTAATTGTCAAGCGGGGGGGGGGGAGGACAACTGGTGCTACAAATGTTGGAATTCAATTTTGTTTTTACCTTTTCAACACAAACAAGGCACATTGCTACTTGGACGTAATGCGCAACTATTTGGTATTATGCCTATGAGGGGATTGTGGGGAACTGAGCAGCGACATGTCCATTCACGTTATATTTAAACTTCTGCAGGTTAGTGCACACAGGGAAGCAGGAAACATGGAAGAAATTTCAAAATCTAGCAGTCCGAGCGAATAAACTATTATAGAAGAAAACTTTCCGGTATCTAGGGACCTCAACAGTGAAGGGGTTGGATTTGCTGCTTGTTGGGTAAGCTGGGAGGATGTACTTTAAGCGGACACAAGTGCTATGAGTTCATCAGAGCACATTCCATTATAGAACTTGTAAAACACACAGAGGGATGCAACATTGCGGCGATGTGACAGAGGTTATAGCTTGGTTGATATGCGAGACTTATCAGATTTTAAACTATTTTTGGACCTCATCTAAGAGTGAGAGACTAGTCGTAGATGCACCATGTCAGATATGGCACACCTATGACTGCTTTATAGTGGCTTAAACCATAATCTTCTGCAAGACATTTTCAAATAAACAATGTTTTGTTTTACATCACACCTGCCACTATTTTATATCTATAATAAAAAAAAAAAAAAAAAAAAAAAAAAACCATTCGCTCATGCATTATACAGGGTGGAACAATAGAATTGTCGCCCTGGAAAAGACGACATGATTCCATTTCTGTTTGACGAAAACCGGTTCTCTTTTTTTTTTGGTGCAGACGATCGACTAGTTGGCCAGTTGTGTATAAATCCCAATAGGGATAGGAGCCTTTATTTCATGTCAGAAAGGGGCACAATAGTCAACTAGCCAGATCGCAGATGCGCCGCTGCACAACTCAAGCTCTCTACCGATCCAAGTTATGACAACAGGACCATTGCCAGCATCCTAAAAAATATCGCTGGATTTCCACGAATAATATTAACGTGCCCAGAGTGATGAAAACAAAGTTTCCGGTCACGGCTATGGTCTTTGGTGTGGTTTCAAGTGAAGATCACATCATGGCACCTGTCATCTTTGAGGTCAACATCAAAATGTACCTGGATGTGCTGAAGAGTGCGGTGATCCCCTGGTGCAATCAGGTAGCTGCTGGAAGACCCTGTGTGTGACAGCAGCAGTCGGACGCCGGTCCACAAGTCTAAACAGACCCAGGCTTCTCTCATTTTCCCCCCTCCTCTCCTGACCTGAACCCGGTGGACTAATTCGTTCGATCATACGTCGAAAACATCACCAACATGACCTCTTGCAATCTGATTGCCGCCATCAGTAGAGCTCCCGCCGACGCTTGTGGAAAAGGCATGCTCCCAGTTCTGAACCCTATCGAGGCGGGGATTGAGGTTGAAGACGGTTAGATGAAATAGATGTCAGCTCTACTACATATTCAAGTTACTTGAATTGATTTTTTTTTCAATAAAAGTTTAACAATAAATGTATTGTTTTTTTCTTTAGGGCGACAATTTTATCTACTGTAGCGTATTATTGGCATATCTGGGCCCATGCTCATGTCACATCTCCCCCTACTAATACACACAGCATCCTATCCACTCATAATACGTTTGCCACGATTCAACTAGTGAGTTTGCTTATATATAATTCATATAAAATGAATTGAGATTAAACATTAAATATTTGTTATTCTAATTGATATTGAAATAAACAAAGTCTTTATATGAGTCAAGTTTAACTGATTAACTTATTTCCCATTTTTCTCTCTTTCTCATATATATATATATACATATATATATATACATATATATATACATATATATATATGTATATATATGCATATATATATGTATATATATACATATATATATACATATATATACATATACATATATATATACATATATATACATATACATATATATATACATACATACATATATATATACATACATATATATACATATATATATACATATATATACATACATATATATATACATATATATATATACATACATATATATATACATATATATATACATATATATATACATATATATATACATATATATATACATATATATACACACATATATATATATACTGGAGTTGACCGGTCGTACAATGCGCTAAATATATTTTAATTTATGTAGATTTTGTATGGATTATTATAGTCAATTTTCTGTTGATTATTATATTGTACCAAATATATAGTAGTGATTCAAAAAGTATTTTTAAAAACATGTGACTTAAGTCTAATCTGCTAGAATCAAAACCAAAATATTTAGCTCTCTAAGCAAACGGCACAGGCATACCAAACTTAACAAAGTAACGCAGTTGTACGTATATATGTATATTTGCGCATACGTAGGGCATTTTCAACTCTTATTAGTTATTTTTCCGGCTAAAAACCAACTCCATATTGCTTCGCATGTCCAAATATCCCATATATAAAGTTTTACGTCTATAGAGCAAAACTTGAAAGAGTAGTTTTGTAGGGATCGTTACGCAGACACTATATATACATATATATATATATATATGTATATATATGTATATGTATATATATATATATATATATATATATATATATATATATGCTAACTTAACAAATACAATAATTGGCTCCAACAACACAAAATGATAGGTCAGAAAATGAATCTAACAATGTAAAAGAATGTAACTGCCGGGACCCTAATGAATGTCCAATGAGAGGAAACTGTTTAACCCCAAACGTAGTATATAAATGTGAAGTTGTAACAAATAATGAAACTAAAGTATATCTAGGGAGCACCGGAACTTGTTTTAAGGACAGATATCGTAATCACCTAGCATCGTTTAAAAATGGAACTGAGAAAGAAAAGAACACCACAAATAACGAAAACAACAACAATGTGGATAAAAATGAAAACAACGGTATAAAGGATCATAACAATAGTGACAATTACAATTACAATAACGAAAATAGAAACAAAACCAATAGTAATAACGAAAATAACAAGAAAATAAACTAAGAAAAACTCAACCACTTTAGCAGTATGGATTAAGGAATTAAAGAAAAATAAAATTGAATATAAATTAAGATGGTCCATAATTGATAAAGCGAAAAAATATAAACCAAACAAATCAAAAAGATGCAACCTATGTATACTAGAAGCATACCATATACTAATATCAAAAGAAAAATTATTAAACAGACGACAAAACGTAATCCACGGATGTCTGCACAGAAATCGAGACTTAATTGCACGCATTGCACCCGATTAACAAAACAATGTTAACATAAAAAATTGGATGAATATAACTAAAAATCGAATAAAAGGAAAAGAAGTAAACAATTAAATAAATTAAGGAAAAAAACTAAACGTATAATATAAGTAAAGAAAAAGATGCTAGGGAAGTAACTCTAGAAATAAAAGAATTTTACCAGGAGAGTAACCTCCCCTTGAAACAAAGAAATTAAATAATAAATAGAAGTTTGAAAACCAAACAAAAAGGAATATTAGAATAAACACGCACAAATGTAGAAATAAAATTATAAGAAATAGCAAAAAATAAATAAGGAAGCAACTGGAAATTAAAACAAAAATACGAAATTATGGTATAAAACAGAAAATTATCTTAGCATAACACCCAAGATGGCTAACATGTGGCAGCGTGGCGTTGGAATTTCTTTTCCCCAAATGCCATGTTTATCATATAAAAAAAATCAACTTTTTGTTGTTAACATCAAATAGAAAAATCATCTGGCGAAAGGATATTTTTATGGACACATAAATCGTAAAATTGCCTTCCACCTAACGAAACAGCTGTAATGAAAAAAATCCAGGAGAAAATAAATAAAAATTATAATATATATATATATATATATATATATATATATATATATATATATATATATATAAAGATATATGCTTCATTGGAAAGCAGGATGATTACTATTTGTTTTTCTTGCAATATGTTTTTTCCATTGCTAAGTCAATGTTCGAACGAATGTAAAAAAAAAAAATGCGCCATAGTGCGAACGTTTTCGACTTCTATGAGTCGTCTTAAGGCGAATGATACATTAAGAATTGCGTTTGGTGACTTAATCGAAAAAGTCGATTAAAATCGTTTTAAATCGTTTAGTAGAACTTAAGTGTGCCTCCCTCCTATTGAACCTGATTGATGGTTGTTTGTTTATGCGAATGAGTAGGGTTTTCATAATTGGGAGGCGCAGGTTACAACGTGAGACGACTTAAATGATGGTATTATTTCTATTAATGTGTTCCTAAATTCGTTTTGGGGGTGTCATGTGCTACGAAGTGTTGGTAGATGGAGTTGCCATTGGAAGATATAGTGGGTCTAGTCATGCCGATGTATGTTTTTGGAGACACGTTCTTCCTATAGAACATTTAAAAACATACGCGGCATTGCTAGTTTTTAATAAATGCTCGTCGGATGTCGAGTTATTGCTTAGTAGTAAATGAAGTTTTTAATTTTTTTTTTAATAATAAATGATGAAGTTTAGAATTTTTCCAAAAGTGGAAATATGTTTTTGTACGATATTATTATTATTATTATTATTATTATTATTATTATTATTATTATTATTATTTCGTCGATTTTATAATTAGCGTGCATCTGGTTACAGTGGAATATGTTGTCATTATCTATATATTAATACGATAACGTGCGTGTTATATTCTTTGTCACGCTTACATCCGGGCCGTTTAATTGTTATGTACTTCTATTTCTTGTCATAAATAATTTTACCAAGAATTCTTCCAAATTTTTGGTTTCGGCTGAAGGGACTCAAGTCACGTTATATATATATATATATATATATATATATATATATATATATATATATATAAGAGAGAGAGAGAGAGAGAGAGAGAGAGAGAGAGAGAGAGAGAGAGAGAGAGAGAGAGGTTTGAGATGTTCAAAAGTCGGGACTAATGAAAACAACGAGGTTGGTGGACAGTGCTCAATAAAAAGAGCAAAATAGTTTTATTTGAAAGTAAACAGTTACATATGTCGCTACAAATAGCCATCTGTTTCAGTCAATGAGACTTCCCCAGGCGACCTGGAACCTCTCGTCGCCACAAATAAAAATGGAAAAAATTGAAAGAAATTGAAAAAAAGAAAAAAAGAGCTTTTCAAAAAAAAAACAAAAAAAAAAACATAAAACTATCATAAAAAGTTGCGAGCTCTCTCTAAAAAAAAAAGAAGATAAAAAGGATAAAAAATGGAGTGACCGCATTTCAACCAATTGGGAGATTATTCGAAAATAGTTTAACAATCAGGTATAAATCTGAAATAATTAAAGTGGATCATAATTTTACTGGAACTGTAGATTGTATAGGAGACTGGGTATGGGGAGGTTGTTCTGTTTAAACACTTATTTTCACGTGTCAGGAAAAGAAGTTTGCAAATGTGTTCGTTGACATCATGAGTTGCATATCGGCATAAGTTAAGTGGGGAAGGTGATAGAGAATGGGAAAGAAAAAGAGCGTTGTCACTATAATGGAGAATGAAACGTTAATAGACTTATGCAAAAATATTCATACCGAGACATACATCCATATACATACATACGCACAAAATATAAATATACATACGTGTGCCCACACAGACACACACATATATGTATATATATACATAAAGAATACATACACACGCACGAATAACCATCTATATGTATAGATACACAAACAATCACAAGTATATATATACAAATATATATATATATATATATATATATATATATATATATATATATTTGTAGTCATCAACATACAGTCCTGTTTCGTTGTATCACAACTCATCAGTGCCGCTAGACTAGCATCTCTCCCAAGCCAAGGATTGAACCTAGAACCGTCGTGTTGACAGTTGGCAGTTCTCCCACTTGACCATGGAATCGACGTCCGTAAATAACTCGTCGGGATGTCTATTTAAATAGACACCCGCCACCACTTTTATAGTGCTCAAATCGCCTGTTCGTAAACAAACAAGCAACGAGCTTCGCATTTTTCAGCCAATTAAGTAGCGGGTGAGATTATTTACGACAGTGTTCTACCCAAAGAGACTAGCATCTCTCTCAAGCCAAGGATTGAACCTAGAACCGTCGTGTTGACAGTCGGCAGTTCTCCCACTCGACCATGGAATATATATCAATATTTATATATAAACACACATATACATATGCACACAATAAATATACACAGACGGACAACTACAAATATAAACATACATACGGAGATACTATTATAAACATATGTATATAATTAAGTAAATAACATTAGAATATTAAAATTAATAAAATGCATTATATTTAAATTTAAAATTTGCGATCAAAAGCCATTATGGAATTATTAAGAGAATTTCAAACGTATACAGATGGATACGGATATGTAAATATGAAAATGCACGCATATTATTATTAATAGGCAATTATAATTTATAAATATAAAAGCGAAAATGTATGTATGTTTGTATGTGTGTTCGCTTTATCTGTATGTCTACAAAAGGCTTTTTTCAGAGAAGCGGTCGCTCGCCTAACAACTTTTTAAAACTTTTTATATCACATATAAATCGTAATATCTCACAGTTAACAACGAAGCTCGCCTGTATATTTACTTTGCTCGACTTTGGGAAGATAAATATTCAGCATTTGTCGCTCGCCGCATGTGGGTTAGTCTTTTTCCTATAACATCTTGGGAAGCGTTCCAGCATTAAATGAAATACTATCCCGCAGTCAAACTTGACCTCATTAACTCATTAAAACGGGCACCTGCCAAATCCAAGTAATTAAATAAAATCAAACGTGTTTCCGTTAGCATCTCGCGGTGGGGCAATGGTTAACGTCGCACGTTTTTTTGTTTTTTTTTCACACTTTAATTTACAACTTTGCCTCAACGGTTCGGGTTCGATCCTCATACTAACCTACCAAAACATTTTTTAACCCCACCCCACCCCCGGAGTTTCCACACACACCTCCAAACACCCGGGCAACGCCGGGTACCCCTCGCTAGTGAGTTATAAAAGGTGTTAATTTTATCACATTATTATATGAGTTATGTAAAGTATTAATTATACTTGCTATTAATTAAAGTTTATAATATCATTGTTTTTTTTTTATTTAAGTATAGATTGGAGTTGGGTGGTTCTGGGTTTAGTCCATGGATTTGAAAATCATATCAGAATGGTAAGAGAGTATTAAGAGAGAAGTACATATATACACATGCAAGTACAAATAGACACATACATAAAGTACACAGACAAACGAATACGCATTTATGCATATACAGATGTATAATAAAGGGGTAAATAAAAATGCAATATATGGTCATTTCGCAAAACGTAGTCGTATCTAAGGCTCTTTTCTCCATCCAAACTATATATATATATATATATATATATATATATATATATATATATATATATATATATATATATATATATAGTTAAATTTAGTTATACAAGAATTGAAACATATACCAATGGAGAGGAAAAGTACTAAGGTTACATATTACAGGATCAAAGTGTAGCATCTGTTCCGGCAGATGCTGCAAGCTGTGACTGGCAGGGACCAGATGTGGGGGCGGCCCCACGTGCCTGACCTTTAGCCGGCTCCCATTTCCCACCTCTCGGGAGCTGGTCCCCCTTTTCCCTTCCACCTCCCTTCACTCCTCACATTAAAAATCGGCCTTGTGCCTAATTTGCTCGGTGGGGGAGCAAATAAATACCATCTGTTCCGGCAGATGCTGCACTTAAGATGGTTTGTACCAGTCAATGGAGGGGAGACCCTCTATACTGGGACAATTATTATTTTTGGTAACCAGAGTGCCCCCTTTTTGCCTACTTTTAGGGGAGCTGGTTTTTACCTCACATTTAAAACGGCCTTGTGCCTAATTTGCTCAGTGGGGGAGCAAATAAATACCATCTGTTCCGGCAGATTCTGCAAGCTATGGCTAGCTATGACTAGCTATGACTAGCAAAGACCAGATGTGGGGGCAACCCCATATGCCTGACCTTTAATCAGCTCCCATTTCCCACCTCTCGGGAGCTGGTCCCCCCTTTCCCTTCCCTTCACTCCTCACATTAAAAATTGGCCTTGTGCCTAATTTGCTCGGTGGGGGAGCAAATAAATACCATCTGTTCTTCAGATGCTGCACTACTATTTCTTGTTCTCTTTCGGTGGAGGAGAAATCCTTTACGACTGAGACAATTTTTATTTTTGTACCTTTTCTCCACGTTAAAAAACGACCTTGGTGTCTAACTCTGTCCCGTGGGGAGGCATAGTAAATAGGTACAAATGTAACATACAAGTTAATAAGATTAGGTTGTGTGTGGGGAGAATGGATATGATAATATGTACGTTTACAACATAGGTTGGAAGCAGAAATTCAGACATATGTTGAGAAAAAACTAATATAGAGTTCACATATAAAACATATATATACATGATAAAAGATGGATGAGTCTCTGAAATAAAAAATATGTAGTTATTAATGGCTATATAAGGGTGCATAGGATGGAGTGAAAGGGATATATGGGTTACAGCAAGGTAAGTGACATTAGACCATACTGAGTATGCTTGTTCACAACAACATAAGAATTGAGAGTATGCCGATGGCATATTCGGCTATGCCTTATGTGTGTGCTCAGATAGTGTTTAAGACTTCAGATTAGATTGAGGTTAGATAGGAGGTGTTTCTTATAGTGTTTGCAATTGACAGTTTTCTTGTTTTTTATTTAGTTTATCTCTCTCCCTAAACGTTATAATAAATAGTTTCTCATACAGGCATAGATAGCAACGTGAATTTATAGACAATAAGGCGTTAGCTCTCTTAAGCATAGTCCAACTTACAATTGGTGATAATCTCTGTTCGATTAACTCATTAAAGTATTTGGATAATGATGTTCTGTCCATATAGTTTGGATTTTCAAAGGAGCATTTGTGGCCTGTATATCTTTCCTTGAATAAATTGCCAGCCATGCCAATATAATATTTTTTGTTGTCAGTGTCTTCTTTGGTAGAAATGTTAGCTTTGTAAACAACTGAGGTTATTAGGCAGTTTCCTTTACGGGGGCATTCAGACTTTCTTCTACAGTTGCATGATTTAGTTACTTTGGGCGAATTTCTATTATTGCCATTTATTATTTTATTATGTTTTTGATTATTTTTTTCTAAATTATCACTGCAACTATACCTTTATTTGATATTTTATTAAATAATTTGTGCAGAGTGTTTTCGGGAGGGGAATGTTTTTTGATTAGGTTTAAAAAATTATTTTCTAGGTTAGTTTTGAGCATCATATTTTAAGGAGGCGTATATCAAATTATTTCCCCTTTTCTGTTTTTTTTAGGTGTGTTATTGGGGGTGTTGGTTCGATATACTCTAGTTGTGAATTTTTATAGCTACTGTCTTTAAAGGCTTTATTGTAGAAATTTTTGTGGGAGTTGACGATGTTTTGGTTTGAGGAGTTGTTACTAATCCTTTTGCTAATTGACTTAGGTATATGTTTGATAATAGGTTTCGGGTGGTTAGATAGTGGCTTGACATAGATGGGATTAGCTTAACCTTCTTATAAGGTTCATAACACCCCTTCTTTAAATTTAAGGTTACATCCAAAAGATTTACTATTCTAACATTAGAAACAATTTCAATTTTTAGCTTTATCCTCCTAAACTCATTGAGGATCATTTTTTTTTCATTCTCTCGCATTTAGGACCGTTAGATTCTTTTATAATCATAAGTTCGTCCTCTCTATATAGACCGATGTTTTAAGATATACAAACCTACTAAGTCTGTCAATTCAGCTGAATCCAGAAAGCCGATATATATATATATATATATATATATATATATATATATATATATATATATATATATATATATATATATATATTTCGGTTTCGATTCAAGTTAATGCACCCAAGTCATTTAGATACATTTTTTTTATTTTTGAAATCGCAACTTTATAAAATATAAAAATCGATAGGACATTAACTCTGTAATAATATATACGAAATCTACAAGAATTAAAATACCATATTTAAACGTACTTTACGACCGGGTTTTGGCGGGCGTATGTGCTAGCTTAATTTAATACTTTTGCAGTTTTAACAAAAAAGCTACAATAATATTGGAGCATCTACAGAATGCCAACATCAACATATTACATATGAATGAGTCCCCTGTGAAATTGCCACAGATCCTGCTGCTGCTGCTGCTTATTATTATTATTATTATTATGCTTATCGCTCCGTCCGTTATCAACCTAAAAACCCTTAAAAGGAAAATGGAATATTCCAAACACCTAATAAACATTTGAAAGAAAACTGAATAAAAAAGTTTTGTTTTTAATACTTGCATATGAACTAAAATACAGAAATTCACTTCAATAAATGCATTATGTTTTCAAATTGATAATATTTCAGTGTTTTAAAGTGGAATATATATAGCTAATTTTTCAAAATAACTTCCGAAATAAATTTTGATCAGTATATTCATAAATTAAAAGATGCCAATTCTCTTGCATATTTTTCATTTACCATTTAAAATAGTTTAAATATTTTTTTAGTTCACAAAGTAAACAAAGATAGATTTAAATCCATTCTTAGATAGAAATACACCTTGAGAGATATTTCAAAATTGTAAATCAAAACAACTATTTAGAGGTCAATGTTTACAAATCCTGTTTGTGAATTTAAAAACTAAAATATAAGAATTTAAGTAAACACAACGTATGTGTGATAGAATATGTATATGGTACCAATGTTTAACTCCTCCAGTTAAAAATTTTTTTAAAATAATTACTTATACGAAATACACGAAAGTAAAAGTAGCATTAATAAATGTAAACAAATTTTGTGAAAAAGTTCAAACTTTCAAATTTGTAGCATTACATTTTAAGTTTACAATTTTGATAAAAGAAATTCGATTCAAAATAAGATTAAAAGTCATAGTCAAATCGATTTGATAGGAAAAAGGGTTTACGTATATATATATATATATATATATATATATATATATATATATATACATATAAGTATATTTGGGCAGTATTTGTTCTCTTATACATGGTTCATTGAACAGCAGGGATAATTCATGTTTGTTTCTCTTGCGATCCGTTTTTTTCCATTTGGAGAGCCAATGTTCGAACGTTCTGTTCGAGTGTAAAAAGAAATGTGCTATAGTCGCGAACATTATCTACTTATATTATGCGTCTTTAGGCGAATGATGAATTAAAAATTGCGTTTGGTGAATTTATTGAGAACGTCGATTATAATCGTTAAAAGCACTTAAGCATTCTCTCATCCTCATATTGAACCTGATTGGTGGCCGATTTGTTTATGCGAATTAATAGGTTTCTATGATTGATCCCTATTATATCACAAATGTCTACACCCGTTCACAAACTGGCAAAAACCCTCTACAAAGTAACCATGACGTGTTTAATAAGTTAATTCCCCAGAAGAGCATACAGACACACTTCATTCAGTAGAACCCAACAATGAACGTCTAGCTTCACTTGATGTTGAGAGTCTGTTTACAAACGTTCCTGTTCATAAAACTGTAGTGATAAATAATAATAATAATAATAATAATAATAATAATAATAATAATAATAATAATAATAATAATAATAATAATCCGCAGTTAAAATAAACCTTGACATACTAGGAAAATTATTAATCATTTGCATCGCTAAGGTCCCTTTCTATGGTTACAGTGCAACATTATATATCCAAGTTGATGGAGTTTCAATGGGTTCGGTTCTGGGCCCGCTGTTTTTAAGAATTTTATATGACCAAACTGGAAACTAAAGTCTTTAATATCTTTCTAAAACCATCTAGCTGCATTAATTATGTTGATGACATACTCTTATTAACAGAATATTTAGATGAACGAAAAAAAATTAAAACGGCACTTAAAAAAATTTGGCGCTTAATTTCATGCATGAGATAAATATAAATAACGCGATTCCCTTTCCTGGTGTATAAATCAAAGCCAACACTGATGAATTTATTACCTACTCATACAAAAATATTGCCAGTAAAGAATCATATATATCCATATGACTTGGGTGCATTAGCTTGAATCGAAACCGAAATAAAAACTTCTGAATATATATATATATATATATATATATATATATATATATAACTTGAGTTCCTCTAGCCATAATCGAAACCGAAACCAAAACTTATTAAGAACTACGTTGTGCATGCATATTCGTAATGCCGTCCTTCGCCTTTCACCTGACAAATTATATTTTTTCAATGTTTACACTTTTGTACCGATTTTTCCGGGATAAAATGTAAGTATAAAGTTTTGCATGGGTTCAAGTATATATATATATATATATATATATATATATATATATATATATATATATATATCGCAGATATGAGAGCTAAAATATGTATTATTTAAAATAAAGAGATTATTTGTTTAAAAACTATTTGTTACATATTTCAGACAGGTTTTATTGACATGGATTGATCTTTTATCATTTAAAGGTCCGTTGAAATCCATTCAAATCATCAGTTATACAAGAAAATAAATCGAAGAATAAAATTCCAGTGGAATACACCGTCAAATCGTTAATCAGCTTCTTTTTCTCTCACTGTGTGTGTGTTTGTGTGTGTGTTTGTGTGTGTGTGCAGAAAAAGGACAACGACTTGACTGCATTATTTAAATAAATAGTAGAATACCAATCTTAGAATTAATATAAGAAAATATATAGCAATAGGTGTTTAGTGTAATGTTTGTAGGAATCGATGGTACACTTCTTGAATCATAGATTTTACAAAAACACAATCCATAGTAATAATTTCATTAGTTTGGGAGTTTATTCCATTCATCTATATAAATAACACAAATAACGGTTAAGCACTTGCACTCACTGGCCTGGTAAAAGATTGATTGCATAATATAACGTAAAATGTGATGCCGAATGATTCTTTTATTTACTGAACTTTTGCATCTCGTTTATATTTAAAAAACAAATAAAAGTGTTTTGGGGGCAGGGTGCTAGTTTGGGAATGCCAACCTAAATGTCAAAATTTACAGAACAAATAATCTGTTCACGTTTCACACTGTGTTACCTCAAATATATATTCTATGATTCGCAAGGGTTGGTGCATTAGTTCAACAGTGAATACTGTTCATAGAAATATATAAACATATTCAGATATTCTAATTTATAGACAGAGGAGTGATTGAATTTTCTTACGCTAAACAAACTCGTTTATCCATTATAATAAAATTTAATCATGCAATATGAAACAGATCTTACCTCTTAATCGGATGTTTCAATGCATTCAGACATCATTATAAGAGCGCTGTCCGTCGGTATGTCACGCTTAAGTTTGAAATAGCATTTGAAATGCTCCAACTACGAATCAAAACACAGTTCAAATATGGAGTACAGCTTAAAGTGCAGATTAAAGTATAGCTCAAAGCACAGATCAAAATGCAGATCAAAGTACATTTCAAATTACAGATCAAAGTAAAGTTCAAAGCATGTATCAGAATGCATTCTATATCAAAGTATAGGTCAAAGTGCAGCTCAAAATACATTTTAGAATTTGTATATCAAAGTTTAGTTCAAAGTGCGTCTCTGAATACATATATCAAATTACAGGTGAAAATGCAGTTCAACATACAGATCGAATGGAAGCATCTGAATGAGATGCATTTTGTGAACTAGCATTTTCCTTGCTCAAACTACAAATCAAATGGATAGATATATCTTATATTCTGGTCCTATTCTGTTGACGAAATTGCCAAATAAAATTCATTGAATTCTAGAGAGGACATTGATACTTTTTATATAGAACCAGGTGGCTCTTTCTTTATACTTTATCTCAAGCAACGCCCGTCAGATAGATATAGCCGCCAATCCCAAATGGTTATCTCCAATTTCTGACAAGCATCTCATTACATAAACAACTCTACAAAGCGTACAGGAACTTGAAATGCCCATGTTCTTATCTGTTAACATAATATCCAAGTTATGTACCCTTGAACCCTGACTCTCTGATGTGGGAGGGAGAAAAGGGAACTGCCATGGCGGAGATATAAATAATAGTAATAAAAAAAAACACACGTGCATAAGTTTCTATCAATCGTTCTTGTTCTGTTCTTATTCTATAATATTGGACAGATCCTCCATGTTTTTTTTGTTTGTTTTTTTACCAGCCTTTTTTCTTAACGCTCATAAATGTGTTAGATGACAAATTGATTTGTCCTAGAAAAGAATATATTTGTTTAAAGTATCTGAGTGGTCTTGGCTACTATAATCAAGTAATACAATCTAGTTAGTACTTTTTACAAAGGAGGCACCACTTATCAAGCCCCGGCGGCCACTCGAGGATAAGAGTTAATGAGTGTACAGTTATTAAGGGGAACATGTTGTAGTTATCTTTAGTAGTGGAAATTTGATAAAATTAGATTGCTTAAGGGGATGGCTCATCAAGAATTTGTTCATGTTGGACTTGAAGAAAACCATATTGTAGTCAGTTGGAAAGCAGGCAAACGGAACAGAGTTTCATAGGCGTACGGTTCTAAGAAAGATGCTTTGTTCGTGGAATCTACGTGTAGGTTTAGGCACAGATAAAGAGTGGGGGAAATTATTGATAGTGGTTTCAGATAGACGAGTGTTTTTCGTGGAAGTCAGGGCAAGGTGGAACCATAGGTAAGAGCTCAGACGAGCATGTGCAATGAAAATAACGATAAAGCGGATACAGGCTCGCAACGTCTGTGGGAAAGGGGTTGCAGGAAAGAGAAAAGGGATACGAAGTCTATTTTGAACTCTGTCAGGGCAAGATAAAGTTCCTCTAGCAGCTTGCTAGATGTAGCAACAGTACTCCATCTTTGGACGTACTTGGCTCTTATGCAAGTAGAGAATTGGACCAGCAAAGAGATATTTACTGGAGCGGTAGAACGATCCCACCATTTTCCCAGCTGCTCTCAAAGAACTAAAAGAATGGTTATTTATAGTCGTAGTTGGCAATATGTTTAAGCTTTAGGCGTATCATTCAACGTTTCTCCCAAGCTGATATACTAGTTCGTATTTATGGTTTACACCAGCCAATCATATTCTTGAGTGGAGCAACTCGGGCGTATTCACAATCATTATATAGCAACTCCTCTCCCCAAATATAACATTAAAAAAGAAGTACAGCCGCTTTGCTTGCTTGTTATTTATCTGTGTTTATTTGTTTAACGTCTCGTTCTGTATTTTTTCTTTCTTTAATTAGTTCTTTATTTGACAGATATAGACATAAAGCAAGATTTTAACTGAAGAAACTCAGCCTTTAACCATCACCAAAGACAAACTCAGGCCAGAAACTAAAAACACCCATTTAAGTCTAGAAAGGTTTCTTCCTTTCAGGCTAAAAACCAAATAAATCTCAGGTTGTTGCAAAAGTTTTTTTTTTTTTTAATTTCATTATGAAAATGAAAAAAAAATGTTTTTGAAAATCTTTATTTCTAATAATAACGACTTTTTCTTTTAATAAATTGATTCAATCTGTCAACGAACATATAAATGACTTGCTTATAAAATTCGTTAGGCTTTGTTGTGACATATGAATCTAACTCATTTTTAATCTCTTTTCGTGGTGTTATCATAAGGCAACTTAAATGCTTTTGTCATCCCGAAAATGAGTGTTAATCTGAAAGAACTAAGTCAGAAGAATATACAGGGTGTGGCAAGAATTCCTTGCCAAATTCATCGAGAATATCTTTAGTCAATAGTGCTGTATGTGGACGAGCATTATCATGATGGAAGATGCCTTCCTTTCTGTTGACAAAAGAAGGCAATTTTTGGCTCAATATGAATGAGAATATTTCAGAAAAATATAAATGATTTTTTAATAATCTGAATAGAAAAATTTCAAAATTAATCATGGTGATATGTTTAAGTAATAACAATATTCATTAAATTAAGTAAAATGGTTTAAAATACTCGTTTCTACAAACTGACAAATACGTTTTCACCAATTTAATACTACATTTTTCTTTTCTTATTGTATAAATAAGATAAAAAAATATAATCATAAGATCGGTTAGCATCCAATAATATACGGCACCGTATGTACACACACACGCACACACATATATACAGAGAGAGAGAGAGAGAGAGAAAGAGAGAGATAGAGAGAGAGAGATAGAGAGAGAGAAAGAGAGAGAGAGAGAGAGAAAGAGAGAGAGACATTGGAACGATAAAATTGTCGCCCTAGAAAAGACGACATAATTCCATTTCCGTTTGATGAAAACCGTTTTTTTTTTTTTTTTTTTTTTTTTTTGCAGAGCATCGACTAGTTGTCCAATTATGTACAAATCTCTATAGGGATAAGAGCCTTTTATTATGTCTGAAAGTGACACAATGTTCAAACGACTGAGATCGGAGATGCGTCGCAGTACAACATGCTCTCTACCGATCACAGTTATCACCATAAGACCATTGCCAGCACGCTCAAAATACATCGCTGGTTTGTCACGAATAACTGGAACGTGTTCAGGGTGATGGAAACTAAGTTTCCGGCCACGGTTATGGTGTTTGGTGCTGTTTCAAGTTAGGGCTACATCATGCCACCTTACATCTTCGGAGTCGGCTTGAAAGTCAACACCAAATGCTATCTGGATGCGCTGAAGAGTGTGGTAATCCACTGGTGCAATCAGATGGCTGCTGGCAGACTCTGGGTGAGGCAGCAGGTATCGGAGCGCCGACGCACAAGCCCAAAGAGACACAGGCTTGACTTCAGGAGTGCTAAGACATTATACACTTTTCTCACTGTTCCCCTCCTCTTCCGAACTGAACCCGCTGAACTACTTTATTTGGTCATACGTCGAGAACATCACCAACCTGACCTCCCACAACATCAAAGCCAGCCTGATCGCCGCTATCTGCCAAGTATTCATCGAGCTCATATATATATATATATATATATATATATATATATATATATATATATATATATATAAAGCTGAATGTGTGTGTGTGTGTGTGTGTGTGTGTGTGTGTGTGTGGTCACGAATAAGCTCTTATATGGTTGACTATTTTAACAAACTGATTACATATAATGATAGAAGATGTATCGAGACACAGGAATGAGTATGTTTGATCTGACAGAACGGTGGTTCATTAAAATTGTGGGGTCTTCGTACGCGCCTGGTCCACAAAGTATGGAAATAAAAAATTAAAAAATTAAAAAAACAAACATTTACAAGTGTTTTTATATAGATGTACATAAGAATATTTTGATAAGTATGTTTTAACTTAAATAAGGATGGTATAATAAAATTGTGGGGCCTGCGTTCGCGCCTGGTCTCCATAGAATGGAAATAGGCACAAACTTTAATAAAGATTTTTCATATCTATCTGCGTAAGTATACTTTGATAATTATGTTTCAGTTTGAAGAAATATGGTATAATAAAATTATGGAGTGTTCGTTCGCGCCTGACCTCCATAGAATGGAAATATGTCACAAAGTTTTACAAGGTTTTTTACTATAGATCCACAGAATATTGTGATAAGTGTTTCAGTGTGAACAGGTATGGTATAATAAATTATGGGGTTTATCTATTTTATTTATACTTTCATCATATTTTGCTTTGGTTTTGATACCCCCAAATTCGAAGCTATCTCTTTACAACCCTTCCTTTTCATAACCTATCATACTTTCATAAATAAGAGTCCATTTTTGTAGGATGTTTTTGAACCCAGCCAACGACGGGCACTTTTGCTAGTATATATATATATATATATATATATATATATATATATATATATATATATATATGTGTGTGTGTGTGTGTGTGTGTGTTGTTTTTGTGTATTTTGCTTTGATTTTGATACCCGCAAATTCGACCCAAATTTACAACCCTTCCTTTTCACAACACATCAGCTGAGGATTGAACCTAAAACCATCGAGTTGACAGTAAGCAGTTCTACCGATCGACCCACGGGAGCGGCGCCCGTAAATTATCTCGCCCAAAGTTTATTTAAACAAACATTTGTCCACCACTTTTACAGTGCTCTAACCGCTTGTTTATAAACAAAGAGCGGGCGTCGCATTTTTCAGCCAATTAAGTAGCAGGTGAGTATATATAATACGCAGATCATCATATAATGATTAGATCACTCTGACAGACGTTAACAAACATATAAAAATGCTCGAATTTCAACAGTATAAGGTCCTTGCTAATGAAGCCACAGATGGCTTCTGTTGTCGGGTTCGAATCTATGATTCCCGATGGATCACTAGTGTCTGTAGGTATTTAATAATCATTATAGTAAATAATTATATATATATATATATATAAGTGAAAATGTCTGTCTGTGTGTATTACTAAATAAAATTGTATGGTCTGACGGAGCAAACTTTAAATTATCAGGTGCCGTTAATCGACACAATTGCGTTTATTATGCAACCGAAAACCCTCGCATCACTATTGAAAAACAACTCAATCAACCCGGGGTAACAGTATGGGCCGGGCGTTCTTGCAAAGGTGTTGTTGGTCCCATTTTTCTTTACACAAGCATTGATCAAACTGTGTACTTAAACATGTTGCAGGATACAATAATACCCCAAGTACGTGAACAATACCAAAATGATGACTTTTATTTTCAACAAGACGGGGCCCCACCTCATTTTGCACTCACTGTGCGAGCACTACTTGACTTAAAATTTCCCAACAGATGGATTGGACGCCGTGGCGCCATCGACTGGCCACCACGCTCGCCAGATTTAACTCCTATGGATTTCTTTTTTGGGGGCACAGTAAAAGATAAGGTTTTTGCATGCAAGCCTCGCACTGTCGAAAACATGATTCAGTTCATTTTGGAAGCTTGTCAGGAAATTGATGCTGATGAAGACCTTTGTTCTAGAGTGTGCATGAGTGTTCGTTCTCGATTAGAGGAATGTGTTAACGCTGACGGCAAGCAATTTGAATACCTGCGGAAATAGGGCTTCCTATTACATGTGTTTCTTATTATACGTGCTAATTATTACTTGTTTATGCAACATTTGTTTGTCTGTATAATAAATGTCTTAAAATTTATACGTTTTTTCTTTTTTTAACCACTGTATACCTACTTTTGCATCCCCCTGTATATATATATATATATTGTATTTTGAGTACAGAAAGTTGTTAAATGAGAAAAGTCATTTGAAACCGACAGTACCAATGACTTCTCTCATCGAACAACTTTCTGTACACAAACTACAAAATATAAATGCGCTCTTATATTTCGGATTTTCCTTTTAATTGAGCACTCTGCTGGATTTCTTAAAAAAATAATCATATATATATATATATATATATATATGATGAAAATAATGGAAATAGTATTCCGACAAAATAGAGAAAATAAAAAAGGAACATTTTTATTTTCTCTCTCTCTCTCTCTCTCTCTATATATATATATATACTAGCAATCGGTGCCCGGCGTTGCCCAGGTGTTTTGAGGTTAATGCTGAGAAAAAAAAAAACGGTCAATTTTTTAAAACTTTGACCCCTATTATGACCTCTTAACATTTATTGTTTAGGGATCAAGTAAAGTTAATAAGTTAGATCCATGTCCAAGGAATCTATATCTAAAATATCAAGTGTTTACTGTTTAGACCCAGAATTGTAGGAGGAGTTTGGTAGAGTTCTCAAAGGTCAAATCGTTGAATATTGACCACTTAATCGCCAAATTTCTGTCGAAAACCTATCACATCGATTTTCCCAAATCGCGAATTTGGCCCTTTTTTAAAGCAGTTTGGCCTTCAAAATTTCTGTTTGGCCTTTTTCTTCACCGATGAAATCTGGAGACGCAACGGGAATTTTCGGCAAAAAAATGTTGTTACTATGCACATTTATGTAATGAAATACAATTTGTGGCAAAATTTCAGGAAAAACTAATGGATGGTTATCTCGCAATAGTCCGGACAATTCGCTAAATTATCTCGTCAAAACCATAAATCTCGAATTTTTGTGCATTTTTTTTTTGGGGGGGGGGCTAATTTGGCATAATAGTGTCCATTTAATAGTATTTTCTTGTAAAAATAAAAAAATAAGGAAAATTACCAAAAAAAACAAACAAGAACAACAAAAGTGTGCCGTATTTTTAAAAGTTTTATTGCGTTGTTTTTATTTGCTTTTTTTATTTCATCGGTGAAGAAAATGGCCAAACAGAAATTTTGAAGGCCAAACTGCTTAAAAAAAAGGCCAAATTTCGCGAATTTGGCCTTTTTTTTAAGCAGTTTGGCCTTCAAAATTTCTGTTTGGCCATTTTCTTCACCGATGAAATAAAAAAAGCAAATAAAAATAACGCATTAAAACTTTTAAAAATACGGCACACTTTTGTTGTTCTTGTTTGTTTTTTTGGTAATTTTCCTTATTTTTTTATTTTTTCAAGATAATACTATTAAATGGACACTATTATGCTAAATTAGCCCCCCCCCCCCCCAAAAAAAAAATGCACAAAAAAACGAGTGAACGCGCGTATTTTTTTTTTTTAGTTTAGTTTCATAATGGCGGCCGTGGTGTCGGAGGTTCGATTGTTAGATTGTAAGTTAGTTTCGTATTTTTTTAAGTTGTAAATCGCAAGTTAGAAAAAAATTAAACCCTTCCAAGATGGACAATAAATAAGACCAAAATATTTTATGGTAAAGTTAAGAGCGTAAGAACTATACTTTTTTAGGAGATGTGATTATTGGATTAACCAATCAGAAATCGTCTGTGGCACACACATCTCTGTTTTTATAGATATATAGATATATATATATAACTACTTCATTTAATTACATCAATTAATGTACGAAAGTATAAATTTATGCGTAAACTTCAACAGTACTCAATACGCAGGTAGAGCTAGGTAGTTAATTATAAATCGCTTAATCGCCATATATATTTTATAATTGACTACATAAATATGTGTGTGTGTGTATGTGTGTGTGTGTAACTATATTATCAATGCATATATAACGAGTGTCCGTTAACTTATAGTTTAGTGATATACGAGTCGTCTGGTGTATATTTATAACAGAACATATAATGTTTATAATCGTCTTAACTGTGTTGTGATCTCTCATTGTCTAGTGTTCTCCGCTGTGTGTTGATGTGTGCATTCATATATTTACACTTTATCGACGGCGTTTAAACAAGAGACAAATATCGTTGCCAGTATGAACATCACAAATATCGTTGCCAGTATGAAGATCACAAATATCGTTGCCAGTGTGAACATCACAAATATCGTTGCCAGTATGAACATCACATATATCGTTGCCAAGTGTGAACATCACAAATATCGTTGCCAGTGTGAACATCACAAATATCGTTGCCAGTGTGAACATCACAAATATCGTTGCCAGTGTGAACATCACAAATATATGTTGACAGTGTGAACATCACAAATATCGTTGCCAAGTGTGAACATCACAAATATCGTTGCCAAGTGTGAACATCACAAATATCGTTGCCAGTGTGAACATCACAAATATCGTTGCCAGTATGAACATCACAAATATCGTTGCCAGTGTGAACATCACAAATATCGTTGCCAGTATGAACATCACAAATATCGTTGCCAGTGTGAACATCACAAATATCGTTGCCAGTGTGAACATCACAAATATCGTTGCCAGTGTGAACATCACAAATATCGTTGCCAGTGTGAACATCACAAATATCGTTGCCAGTGTGAACATCACAAATATCGTTGCCAGTATGAACATCACAAATATCGTTGCCAGTGTGAACATCACACATATCGTTGCCAGTGTGAACATCACAAATAGACACACATACCACTAATCATTAATTGTTCTGAAATCAGAATCATATACAGATATTTCATTTATTCCTGCTGGGTTCCTTTTCAGAGTTGGCACGCTTTGCACACGACTACATCTTGCTAAGTCGCCGCCATCTGACTTCCACAGAAGGCACTCGCCAAAACCCTAGAGCAAAAGATCCCTGGTCTGTTCACTACCGCGTTCCGTCTCGAACTCTTCTCTCTCATAACTAAACTGTCGTGTCTCCAAATCTATATTTTTCATTACGTCATCACTACACGTAGTCTAAAGATCCTTACCGGATTTTTTGTCACGGATATTTGTTTATAATCTCGTTAGCTTAAATTACATCTATCAAGTTAACAGCAAGTTAACATTCTTGGGAACTATTAAACTTAAATAAATATTTATTCTAAATGTTTTTATTATTCTAAAACATATTTTAGCTGACAAAAGGTTTGGGCTTGAATAATCATAATAATCATCGACCAGCACACCTTTCGGCATTGCCCGGTCAATATCCAACATTATATATATATGTGTGTGTGTGTGTGTGTGTGTGTGTGTGTGTGTGTGTGTGTGTGTGTGTGTGTGTGTGTGTGTGTAATATGAAATTTACGTGTTTGTTCTTTTTCCGAACGAGTAAATAGCCGTTGGCATCCAAAGTATTATAGCGTCTCTATCTTTCTGAAAACAACTGATAACCTAAAGATTTATAAAGATAGGACATCGTTATGACGTAAGTAGACTTTTTCTGCATTCGTTAGGAATAAAGAAAATTGTTGGAATTCAAAATGTTATATGAAATGAAATGCACGTTTCTTTGTCTTTATTTACTGTTTGATTTTTTATTTTATATGTTTTACGTGTGTATATGCGTACGTAAGTAGTAAGTTATAAAATATACATGGCGATTAAGCTACACAGAACATCCCGCGTTTCATCCATGCTAGGATTCATCAGGCATTTTTGGTTGTCTCGTGTTTTTATATACGCACCTTCAATTGAGTTTTTTAGTTAGCCAATCAGCTCTCTAGCTTCTATTTATTCTACCGCACTCTTCCTAATCAGCCAATGAGCAGGCACTTACAGGACAAATGCCTAGCTACATCCGGTTGACCCATTCCTTTGTGTGTGCTATTGTAGTAGGGGTGTCCTGACCTATTTTAAAACTAGGTTAAAAGTGTTTTTTTTATGTTTATAAATATATTTTGGTTTTGGTAGTATTGATATTCACATTAAAACTCTTTTTCTTTTTTTCTATTTATTTTACAATAAAAACATTTTTGTTATATATGTATTGTGGAATTGCAATTACTAGCAAAAGATCTAACTAATTTGCATATTCTTTTAAACATTCATTTTAATTAATTCCCTATTAGTTTTTTTTTTCGGTTTACTTATGGGATAATAATCTTTAGTTAACTATTACGTATAATTATATTCATGCAGATATTCTACATGATTTATACTTGCGTAATATTTGCGTAAAAAAGTTATAATAAACGCAAAACTATTTCTCTATATACATGTATGCGTATATATATATTTGTTTAAAACATTTTGCGTACCAAACTCTTCTGTTAGTTTTCTTTTTACAAACATTAAACTCTATAAATAGGGTATTCGAACCCATGCGAAACTTTGGGGTTTTAGCCGGGGAAAATGAATGCAAAAGTGTGAAAATTAAAAAAAAAAAAATGGAATTAGTCAGATGAGGATTGAATGACGGCATTACGAATATTCATGCATAACCTAATAGATATTGGTTCATGTTTTTATTTTCGGCCTTGCAGCAAAAATGTCCTCGTATCTCAAGTATTACCATCAAAGGAAAAAGTAAATCGTAAGCAAAACATTTTGCTTTTGATTCTCGGTGGTGTATATATATATATATATATATATATATATATATATATATATATATATATATATATACATACTCAACTTAAACATAATACTCCCTATTCCCTGGAGGACAGTTGATCGCAGCGACTTTGTTTGGAATAAAACGCAATTAAAAACTATCAAGGCGTTGAAATCAAATGCTGACATATATATGTGTAAACCAAACAAAGGAGCAGGGTTTGTAAGTATGGATCAATCCAATTACGTTGAGAAAATGCTATTGATTCTCAACGAGGAAACTTGGCCCTGTCGAGTTAACGGATAATACTTGCAAAAAACGAGGCCAAGATGCAAAGACGTCTACTTGCATTATTTAAAAAGAATGTGTTTTGCAAGGACGTCTATGACAAGATCAGACCCTCTGGGTCACAACGTCCCAGATTGTATGGTCTCCCTAAAATCCATAAGCACGGTGTGCCACTGAGACCTATTTTATCTATGATAGGTTCTGCTCAACATTCTTTGGCTCAGTGGCTTGTCGAAATTTTGCAGCCGGTGCGTGAATTATACAACACGCACTGTATTCCTGATTCTTTTCGGTTTGTTGAATGTCTACGTGGGTTGGACTCAAATGCAGAGACATCCTTTATGTGTTCTTTCGATGTCTCTAGTCTTTTGACTAACGTACCGTTAGATGAAACGATACAGATTTGTACCGACGCGCTTTATGGTGGTCGCCTGACTTCTCCACGCTTTTCCAAAGAGATATTCACTGAATTAATTTTAAATCGAATCAGTGGAGTTTAGCTTTGGTGACATTATGTATTGTCCAGTCGACGGGGTTTCAATGGGGAGTCCGTTGGCCCCAATTTTAGCTGATATTTTTGTCGGTTATTACGAATCCGTTATATATTATATCTGCAACAAAACCCACCACATATTTCAGATTTGTTGACGACACTTTTGCTATTTTTTCATCGCAAAGTGAAGCGTTATCTTTTTTTTAATAGGTTGAATTCCTTGATATGAGGCTTTTAAGTTCACTATGGAAAGTGAGAAGGACAATTCTCTTGGATGTTCTTGTTGAACGTTCAAGAAGGGACTTTCTCACTATCATTTATAGGAAGCCTACTTTTACTGACTTCTGTATGAACTGGTCGTCCTTTGTACCCAAATCACGCAAGGTCGGCTTAATTAATACGCTGGTACATAGACCTCTCATGATATGTTCGCTTAATAGATTAGACTCCGAACTTGATAAGATCAGAGAAATATTTATCAATAATAGTTATCCCTTTAGACCTTATTGAAGACTGCATTGACAAGAGGGTTGATGATTTCAAATCCCCTAAAAAGTTTGGGCCTGCGAAGTGCCCGGTTTATTTAAAATTACCGTGGATTGGGGTTAAGAGTTTTAAATTATCTAAACAGATTGTTAGAATGTTTATAAGTGATTCTACACTGTTTCCTTGCGTTTCGTATACATTACGAGACCTGCTTTTCCTTCTTTTCGCAAAGATAGTTCGCCTTACACCCAAATTAGTAATATTGTTTATCAATTTAAATGCCAGTGCGATGTTGGTTATGTTGGGCGAACATCTTTGCATTTGCTAACTCGTATAAACCAGCACATTCCATCTAAAATCAGACAGTGGTAATCTTCCTCCTTCCGTAGCCTTGGACTCTGCCATTGGCCAGCATTTGGTTGACAATCCATGTTGTGCTGAAAAATATAAAATAGAGTGGTTCGAGGTGTTACACAGAGCAGACTCCAAAAACCATTTAAAGATTTTGGAGTCTGTCTCTATTGCTGTTGGAAAACCTTTATGCCGGAAAAAGGAGACAACGAAAACATTATTTCTCTTTGGGGAACTTTGAGCCGTTTTCCCCCGTTTTTCCCCCTTTCCCCTCGCTGTGCCAAGGTTTAGTTTGGATCGCTTTTAAACGCAATTTCAGATTAAATATTTCTTTTAATCGTTTTTTTTTCTTATTTCTGGTACATTAAAATTCTCAAATTAGTGTTCTTTAATTTCGCCAGTAATATTGTTTTTGTATGCTATCGATTTCTCCTGACGAGATGATAGCCGAAAGAGCTCTCGAGGAGAAATTCCCGTATATTGTATTCAAAGCCATATATATATATATATATATATATATATATATATATATATATATATATATATATATACATACACTACCGAGAATCAAAAGCAAAATGAAAATAAGAAAGATTCATAAATTAATTAAAATTGTTAGTACGAATAGTTGGGTTTAATGACTTAGTTTGATAAAAATTCAATAGGGTGTAATGGAAAATATAAAGGTAACTGCAGCTTCTCTTCCAATTTTCGGATTTTTACCATTTCAAATCACATTTCAATTCCTTGATCGTTTCCATTTTCTTCTGGAGTTAAGAGTATAATAGATTCCCTGATTGATATAATAATTAAGTTATTGATTTTGCGCTACGAAACAGATACTATCAAGAATTGTACAAGTAAACTGAATTAAAGGAATAAATTATAAGATGGTCAACATCATGCATTTTGAATTTAACTTTTTGTCTATTATTCTCTCTCTCTCTCTCTCTCTAAGGCTTACATGACACCTTCTCATTGGTCATACCTTCTCCTCAGACCACCTCTTCCTCCATAGACGAACATCTCCTTCATAACAATGAGCAAGACGAAGGTACAGATAAAAATTTTGTCTGTGAAAAAGAAAGAAGCTTTTCTTCTAAAGACATTTTGTATTCCTACATGTCAAATAAAAATGAATAAAGAAAAGGTACAAACTTTTATAGTTTTCGCATTCGCATTATATATATATATATATATATATATATATATATATATATATATATATATATATATATGATGGACTCTCCCGTCGATTTCGACGTACGAGGTTCCACCAGAACTAAGTTGCTCGGAAATCCACACAGGTGATTTGTTTATAGTGGTGAAGGCTTTGTGTAGAACCAACTACACTTCTTGCTATTACTGCTAACCTTTGTTGGTGCAGATAACTGCCACAGGACAGCGTATACAGTAGACCGCAGGTTTTTACATCAGAGTTTCCTCCTCCTAGACGCATGTCTTAACGAAGACTGGGGTGCATCTCTCCCAGTGAATTAAAGCGGCCCCAGATACGAACCTCGAAATTTCTACGACTCGGCGCGGAACATGCAGCGCATAACCTTCCTAAATGATCACCGATCTGGTAATGGCCAGGATCAACGTTGTTTAACGTCGGTGATCTGGCGAGAACCGGTCACAAATAAATAATTGAAAAATTGATATTAAAATAAAATATATAGAAATAGGGACAGAAAGCTATAATTAAATAAAAATGAACATTATTAGAGATAATGTATACGGTCCTGTTTTTTACTCAGAAAGATAAACAAAAAAATATGGCTGACGAGAGCCTAACATTATTTACCATTAACTGCACCCCCTTATGTTAGGCTTGAAACCGACGGCAACAATGTTTTTCTGATCTTCTGTACAGTTTATATATATATATATATATATATATATATAGTAATTGTGAGAGTCGCCACAATGCAGGAACGATGCCAATAATTCAGTTACTGGAAACAATAAAAGATCATATTGGCCTTTTGGTCAAGATCAAAGTGTAGTATCTGTTCCGGCAGATACTGCAAGCTATGACTAGCTATGACTAGCAAAGACCAGATGTGGGGGCAACCCCACATGCCTGACCTTTAACCAGCTCCCATTTCCCACCTCTCGGGAGCTGGTCCCCTTTTTCCCTTCCCCCTCCCTTCACTCCTCACATTAAAAATTGGCCTTGTGCCTAATTTGCTCGGTGGGGGAGCAAATAAATACCATCTGTTCCGGCAGATACTGCAAGCTATGACTAGCAAAGACCAGATGTGGGGGCAACCCCACATGCCTGACCATTAACCAGCTCCCATTTCCCACCTCTCGGAGGCTGGTCCCCTTTTTCCCTTCCCCCTCCCTTCACTCCTCACATTAAAAATCGGCCTTGTGCCTAATTTGCTCGGTGGGGGAGCAAATAAACACCATCTGTTCCGGCAGATACTGCACTTTAGATAATTTGTAACAGTCAATGGAGGGGAAACCCTCTATACTGGGACAATTATTATTTTTGGTAACCAGAGTGCCCCCTTTTTGCCTACTTTTAGGGGAGCTGGTTTTTACCTCACATTAAAAACGGCCTTGTGCCTAATTTGCTCAGTGGGGGAGCAAATAAACACCATCTGTTCCGGCAGATACTGCAAGCTATGACTAGCTATGACTAGCAAAGACCAGATGTGGGGGCAACCCCACATGCCTGACCATTAACCAGCTCCCATTTCCCACCTCTCGGAGGCTGGTCCCCTTTTTCCCTTCCCCCTCCCTTCACTCCTCACATTAAAAATCGGCCTTGTGCCTAATTTGCTCGGTGGGGGAGCAAATAAACACCATCTGTTCCGGCAGATACTGCACTTTAGATAATTTGTAACAGTCAATGGAGGGGAAACCCTCTATACTGGGACAATTATTATTTTTGGTAACCAGAGTGCCCCCTTTTTGCCTACTTTTAGGGGAGCTGGTTTTTACCTCACATTAAAAACGGCCTTGTGCCTAATTTGCTCAGTGGGGGAGCAAATAAATACCATCTGTTCCGGCAGATACTGCAAGCTATGACTAGCTATGACTAGCTATGACTAGCAAAGACCAGATGTGGGGGCAACCCCACATGCCTGACCATTAACCAGCTCCCATTTCCCACCTCTCGGGAGCTGGTCCCCTTTTTCCCTTCCCCCTCCCTTCACTCCTCACATTAAAAATCGGCCTTGTGCCTAATTTGCTCGGTGGGGGAGCAAATAAACACCATCTGTTCCGGCAGATGCTGCACTTAAGATAATTTGTACCAGTCAATGGAGGGGAAACCCTCTATACTGGGACAATTATTATTTTTGGTAACCAGAGTGCCCCCTTTTTGCCTACTTTTAGGGGAGTTGGTTTTTACCTCACATTAAAAACGGCCTTGTGCCTAATTTGCTCTGTGGGGGAGCAAATAAATACCATCTGTTCCGGCAGATACTGGAAGCAAAGACCATATGTGGGGGCAACTCCACATATAAGACCTTGGTCAATGTAGGGGCAACCCTTCATACCAATTGTCACTATCCAGCTCCCCTACTCCCCGGGGAGTTGGTCCCCATTTCCCCTTCACTCCTCACTTTAAAAATCGGCCTTGTGCCTAATTTGCTCGGTGGGGGAGCAAATAAATACCATCCGTTCCGGCAGATACTGCAAGCTATGACTAGCTATGACTAGCAAAGACCAGATGTGGGGGCAACCCCACATGCCTGACCTTTAACCAGCTTCCATTTCCCACCTCTCGGGAGCTGGTCCCCTTTTTCCCTTCCCCCTCCCTTCACTCCTCACATTAAAAATCGGCCTTGTGCCTAATTTGCTCGGTGGGGGAGCAAATAAATACCATCTGTTCCGGCAGATGCTGCAAGCTATGACTAGCTATGACTAGCTATGACTAGCAAAGACCAGATGTGGGGGCAACCCCACATGCCTGACCATAAACCAGCTCCCATTTCCCACCTCTCGGGAGCTGGTCCCCTTTTTCCCTTCCCCCTCCCTTCACTCCTCACATTAAAAATCGGCCTTGTGCCTAATTTGCTCGGTGGGGGAGCAAATAAACACCATCTGTTCCGGCAGATACTGCAAGCAAAGACCATATGTGGGGGCGACCCCACATATAAGACCTTGGTCAATGTAGGGGAAACTCTTCATACCAATTGTCACTATCCAGCTCCCCTACTCCCCGGGGAGTTGGTCCCCATTTCCCCTTCACTCCTCACTTTAAAAATCGGCCTTGTGCCTAATTTGCTCGGTGGGGGAGCAAATAAATACCATCTGTTCCGGCATATACTGCAAGCAAAGACCATATGTGGGGGTAACCCCACATATAAGACCTTGGTCAATGTAGGGGCAACCCTTCATACCAATTGTCACTATCCAGCTCCCCTACTCCCCGGGGAGTTGGTCCCCATTTCCCCTTCACTCCTCACTTTAAAAATCGGCCTTGTGCCTAATTTGCTCCGTGGGGAAGCAAATAAATACCTCAAAGTGTAGTATCTGTTCCTCAGATGCTGCACTTCCATTTCTTGTTCTCTTTCGGTGGAGGAGAAATCCTTCACGACTGAGACAATTTTTATTTTTGTACCTTTTCTCCACGTTAAAAAACGACCCTGGTGTCTAACTCTGTCCCGTGGGGAGGCATTGTAAATAGGAACAATAAAAGAGCTAAAAAACGGAAAAAGTTCTAACAAGTAGTGGAATTTAAACCAGGTGAGAATTTGAATGAAACGAACAGAGAGAAACAAAATTGAAAATGAAAAGACATGATTGTCTTTATTTTTAATTTTCATGTTTTTCTTTTTCTTCTAATCATCAGCGGAATGATGCTGTAGAAACGAATGTTGGTATTAATTATAAGACTTGTTCTATAATAAAATCTGAAGTAAACACTTGTAATATTCTTGCAGTGGACAAAAAAAAAAAAAGCTGTGACAAAGTTCGCTAGTAGATTACTACGTTTACTCGCCCGATCGATTCATACATAACTAACGTCAGATCATGATAATAACTATCCGTAATGAGAAATAGTTAGAAAATAGTTCGTTATTTCCACACACACACACAAAAAAATGCCCTGCTGCGGAAATATTATTATCAAAAAAAAGTAAAAAAAAAAAAAGAATCAAGTGGAGAATGAAGCAGCTGAAAAAAAAAACAAAAACAAAAAAAAACAAGCGAAGCAATAAGCATGCATGGTCCCCCGTGAGTGCACAATGAACGGGGCATAAAAAATGACTACACCATGTTCTGCACCATGCAAAAAGAAATGACTAAGGCCATCATTTGCCCCTCTCCCATTTAGCCCCAAAAGCCTCCAAGGCCTTAACATATTTAAATTTGAGTTTAGCACCACGCAAAACTGCTAAATAGACACACAAAGAAAATTTTGGACAAATATAGTAAAATAGTCCCAAAAATGGATTGTTTTTATTAGCCCTAAATAGAGCCCTCTGGGACACACCCAAGAGTTATCACGAAGAATAGACAAACAAAATTATATAGAAATCCCTTAGTTATAACGTTTCAGAAAGTTTATAAAAATCGAAGGCGTCAATTTTTTTAAAGCACAAAAGTTTCAATTTTAGCCATTTTAACCCGAAAGGAATCCCTGGGCGAGGCAATCGGAGTTTTCCCGGAAAATCTGTTCTGTTACTTTTTTACTCATATCATGTTTAATGTTTGTGCAAATTTAAACAAAAAAAATTTCAAGGCGTAGTTATTGAGAAAAGTGCAGACAGACGAACGGACAAGGGTGAATTTACAGGTCCACCCTTTTATTGTCGGGGGGTAGGGGGGGTCCCAAAAAAGAAAACATCATACAACTAATGAATGGAGTAGAAACAAATTTTTTAGTCCGAAGCAACCAAGAGTTGAAGAAATTAAAATCAGAAACAGAAAAGCTGAACAAGTTTCTCCCGTACATTTTAACAGATATTATTACAAACCTAAACAATTTACGCAGATGCTATAAAATGGAAAGGGGACAAAACAAAACAAAGAAAAAATCAAACCGTCCTCTTTTTCCCTTTCTTACTTCAACTTTCAATAAATCCTTGTGTATTCGATATTATCTTCCACGGCTCGTTCTAAGCTGTCCAATAAAAAACTCAACCCAACTCTCATGCTTTAGAATTCGTCCCATTTAACAGTAACAGTTAGATAATTGTGTTCCCTGGCATTCGTGCCTGACCTTTCCCCTTCCCCTTCCCCCTCTCCACATTATAAAAGGCCTCATGCCTAATTTGCTCTCGTGGGGAAGCAAATAAAATGCTCAGTTACCACTTGTGTACATATACAAATTAATGGCATACGTTTACCAATGAGCGACCTACAAAATTATGCTTGTCTTTTTTTTTCTATATTTTCTGCGGGCACTTTTAAAAGCTAAGCAGACACAAGGTCATTTGCGAGAGTGGTGATTTTTATTACAGATACCAAGACAGTAAGTTTAAAGTTCAAAGCAGAAAAGGCCGGGAAACGAAAATGGACCAATAAAACCTGGATGGGAATTTAGTCTAGAAACGCAGATCAACTAACTTAAAAAAAGGATTCACATCGATAAACAAGATAAAAGCGAATAGAAGAGAATGGAAAACTGAAAATGTGACTCGCAGAGAGAGGCTAAACAAGAAACATGAAGAATTGAAGCAAAAGAACGAAGATTAAGGCGGTACAGATACAAATTAGAACAGTGCAATCAAAACAGGATCTTTGAAAGCAATGAAAGTCAATTCTATCAAAATGTAACCGAAGGAAAATAAAATGATCGAACCGGACTGATACAAAACTCTACTGGAGTAAGATATGGGTAAAACGACAAGATCACAATAAAAATGCCGAATGGCTGAAAGACACGAGAGAACAGTTACAGCAAATCGAAGAAGGGACTGAGAATGATATCAGCAAGGAGACCCTCAAGACAAACCTACAGAAAAATGGCCAACTGGAGATCACCCGGTCACGATAGGATACAAACATACTGTTTAAAACAAACAAACAAAATCACGACACTAAATGAAAGGATAATTCAAACCTGAAAAGATCTATCCACGAAACAGTGCCAGAATGCCTGACCAAAGATAAAACAACACTGATACAAAAAGACACAGAAAAGGGAATCGCTCCCAGCAACGACAGACCTATAACATGCTTACCTACTATGTGGACAATACTAACAATACAACTGAGAGAACAAGTTTACTATTCTCTTAATAATTGGGACTATTTCCTGATGAGCAGAAAGGATGCCGAAAAGAAAAAGAGGAACCCATTATCTACAATTCATAGACCAAAAGATCCTTAAGGAAGTAAAAAGTAGAAAAAAGAATATAGCCATGGCATGGATAGACTACAAGAAAAAATATAATAGAATCATTCAAGCATGGGTAATAGAAAGTTTGAGAATGTACAAAATATCTGGCAAGATTGTCAATTTGATTGAAAATACAATGAGAACATGCAGACTTGAAGTGAAAGCTGATGGATTATACATAATTGTAATAAAATAACAAAGAAGTATCTCCTAGGGGGATGCGTTATTACCACTACTGTTCATCAGAATCAATTAACAATATACTAAGAAAATGTTCAGTCGGATACGAGTTCTCGAACACATATGAAAGAATTAACTAGCTAATGACGACCTGAAAGTTTTTGTAAAAACCAAGAAGAAACTAGAGGCGCTAAATAAATACAACCAGAATCTTCAACTAGGAGATCAGAATGGAATTTGGTATGGAAAAGTGCGCACTGCTAGTTAAAAGATAAGGAAAGTTGTAGGAAACGGAGATGAGGGTATTAGGTGAATATGACACCTACAAATATTTGAGAGTTCTGGAAGCGAACATCATCAAAGCAATAGAAATGAAAAAGAAAATTGAAAAAGAATACCTCAGAAGAACAAGAAACCAAACTATATAGTATAAATCTAATAAAAAGTATAAACAATATAAACAGTGTCATTATTAGGTACTCCGAACCGTTTATAGGTTGGAATAAAAAAGAACAGGTATCTCGGGCAGAAGACTAGGAATTTTATGACCATGCAGAGTACGCTAAACACAAGGGATAATGCTGGGCCGACTCCCCGTGTAAAGGAAAGACAGAGGAAAAAGACTGGTCTGTATAGAAGACTGTAAGATTGACACAAAAAGAATGAGAAAAATACATAGTACAAAACACAGAAAGGATAATTACCGCAGCAAAAGACACTAAAAAAATGAACAAGACAGAAAGCAATGGTCTTTGAACAAATCATCTGAGTTTTATGCGCAAGATGTTTAATTCAATTGGATCTTTGTTTTGTGGGCCAATGAGTCCCAACGTGTGTAAAGACCAGTAAACGTTGGTTTACGATAGATTGAAGCGACCCCCCCCCTAAAAAAAAAACTGAAGAAGTCTTGGGAAATAGTATATTCAAAAATGAAAGTAAAATTAACTTCTTATAATAAATTTACGGGTCAGATTATATATATATATATATATATATATATATATATATATATATATATTATGGACACTCCTGTCGATTTGGACTCCACCACAACAACTAAGTTGCTCGGAAATCCGTACAGATGATTTATTTATAGTGACAAGGCTTTGTGCAGAACCAAGCACACTTTTTAGTACAACTGCTAATCGTTATCAGTGCAATAGCTGCAAAAGACAGAGTAGACAGTAAACCTCATGTTTTACACCCGAGCTTTTCCTTCTCCTAGATGCATGTCTTAACGAAGATTGAGGGTGCATTTCTCCCAGTGAAATAAACGCGCCTTCAGATACCAACCTGGACATTTCTATGCTTCGGCGTGGCACATTCGACGCCTGGCCGAACCAAATGGTCACCCATCCGATACTGGCTAAGCTCATCGTTGCGTGTATGTATATATATATATATATATATATATATATATATATATATATATATATAGAGAGAGAGAGAGAGAGAGAGAGAGAAAGAGATAGATAGATAGATAGATAGATAGATAGATAGATAGATAGATGTTTGCTTTTGTTAGCGATAATTATTGAATGAATTCAATTATTTATATCGAAGTGCATTTTTACCCAAATGCTAGTTGGGAAAATTTCCCCTTTGACTAGTTTGGGAAGCGGCATATGTATTATTTTTATAATATAATTATCACACTAATATATATATATATATATATATATATATATATATATATATATATATATATATATGTGTGTGTTTGTGTGTGTGTGGTTGTGCATCTTTGTGCATAAAAATAAATATGAGATTATCAACACATAAAGAGTTAGAAATAAATATTAAACATTTGGGATCGAAAAACTTGAAGAGTAAAAATCTATGAGTTCATTCATAGGTAATATGATTAAAAGGGGCGAACTACATTTGATAGTGTACTAACCAAAGATTTAGGCCACAAAAGCAAAATTGATACTACCATTCCCTTTTGCATTATATTAAACCTTCCTTTCCCTACAGTGAAAAAGAGACAATTCTGATTCTTTGGCCTTCCTCTCGCCGGGTGGTCCTGCTTGCTGACTCGTCCCCCACCACCTGCTATCGTCCAGAGAGACGAGGGTAGGTGGTGGTGTCCTTTTTAACTACAACAGTCAGAGAGTTCATGCGACTAAGTCCAGTACGCACGCATTTATAAAAACTGCTACATAATGTATCTTACCAATGTTTCGCAGTGTTAACTTAAAAAATAAAATAATCATTCAAGTTAGTATTTGTGTTGTGTCTTATTCATATGAGATAACAGCAACTATTTACAATAGTATAAGCTGGAAGAAGATACGCGGGATGAGTAGATGATGTAATTTAGTTTAACAATGTTACGGAGAATTTGGTGGGAATATTGGATTAGAGAATCGTTAATAGTGCATTTTAAGGCAAATATTATTTATAAAGGACTTCAAATATAAACATTCTCCGTAAGTAAATTATAGGAAAATGCATGCAATAAATCAACATGTTTTAGTCGGTCCTATGGAATGTGAGAGATAGGATGTGTAATTAATAGAGATTTACCAACAACAGTAATAAGCTAATTATAATATAAAACCAAGATTTATGTGGGACCTCCCAAGGCTAATTGAGAGCTTTCTAAAACTAATCCCGTATGTACCTGATTTAGCAAAAAGGTCATTAACGAGGTAGGAAAATATGAAGGAAGGTTAAAACAAGTGGAAGGGCAGAGATGTGTGGTGGTCACGTGGGTTCTCAATGCTATTCACATATCGACATAATTACTGGACCTCTCATATAGACGATAAAATAGGGACTTGATTAACTTCAACAGAACCAGACGCCTTTAATCTACCTTTTCCTCCTTCATATATATATATATATATATATATATATATATGTATGTATATATATGTGTGTGTGTGTGTGTGTGTGTGTGTGTGTGTGTGTGTGTGTGTGTGTGTGTGTGTGTGTATTAATCTGCCCCATAAATTTATTATAATTTAATTTTACTCTTCATTTTTGACTATGCTATTTCCCAAGACTTCTCCAGTTATTTTTTTTTTCACTACAATCCATCGTGAACCAACGTTTCCTGGTCTTTACACGCGTTGGGACTCTTTTGTCCCACAAAACAAAGATTCAATTGAATTAAATCTTTTGCGCATAAAACTCAGATGATTTGTTCAAAGACCATTTCTTCTTTCGTTTTAACCTTTGCTTTCTGCCTTGTTCATTTGTTTTAGTGTCTTTTGCTGCAGTAATTATCCTTTCTGTGTTTTGTACTATGTATTTTTCTAATTCTTAAAACAAATAACATAAAATGAATGTCTATAATTATAGACATTCATTTTATTTTATTTATTTTTAATTGGAGAGAGATTATCAACATCGGTTTTCAGCAGGATTATCGCCCTTGTATTTGCTATAATTAAACGCAGGCAATACCTTTGAATTTGAATGAGACACTTGCAAAATAATTTTAGAAGTATTTTTTAATAAAAGTGAGTAAATTTCATCACATGATTATAAATTAATTCCAATAATATATGAATGATTATAGGGTTCTTGGCCTTTTGGTCAAGATCAAAGTGTAGTATCTGTTCTGATACCTACATCGTGCGAGGCAGTGCTGTTACTGCTGTTCTGGCAACACATTCTCGTGCCCGGAACACCTGACAAGCTTTTTGGGTCGCGTTCTGTCCGCACCCCCACTTTGTCTGTCTTTCTCTGCTCTCCCCCCTCCCCCACGGGGGGGATCCGAGCTGATAATTTACGACCTTCCCGCGAGGGAGGGTCGGAAACACCTTCTCTCTTCCCTCCACTAACTTCCCACTCCCTCTCTCAGTTCTATCTCCCCTCTTGGCGCCACCTCTTTTTGGCGCCAAAGTCGGCTCCCCACTTTGGACGCTGATTCCACGTCACTTTTTTCGGTGAATTTTTTAAAAGAGGGACCCAAAACGGACACCCCCAGCCCGGGGGCCACCAATATGGATACCCTCAGCCAGGGGGCTACTGCTCCCCAAGAGGACGAATCCCCAACAGGAGAAAAAACAACTGCTGATGGGGCGTACCGCCCGGGTATGACACCATTGGACGCTCCCCAGGAGGGGGAAAATTTAACAACAGCTCCCCCCGAGGGCGACTCCCCCCAAAGGGGAGCAAAACCAAAATCGGTCGTAGCATCTCACTCCAACCACAAAAAGGAGGAGGTGCCGGACCAAAAGGACAATAAAGGGGACAGCGCTCCCCAGGAGGGCTGCTCTCCCAAAAGGGGAGCAGATCAAGAAAATGAGGGGGCATACCGCCTGGACCTCACAAACGAGGAAGGGGCAGATGGCCTCAAAGTAAACAAAAAGGATCATGCTCCCCAAGAGGCCGACTCCCCAAAACGGGAAGCTGCTCCCGAAAAAGACACTAAAAAGGGAGCCGCCGCCCAAAAAGGTGACATTCCCACAAAAGGACTGACCAAGACATCTGGGGAGGCAGGAAGCGTCGCCAATAAACAGGCAGGGGCGACCTCCATAAAAGACCAAAAACGATCTAACCCCACTAAAGACCCCATACCAACACCAACAAGAGGGTCTGCGTGGGGGAAGACCGTAGAAAAACAACTGTCCCCTCAAGAGTATAGAGACCTGTACCTGACAAAGTACAGACAATACATAGAGGGGGCAGATATAAAACCCATACCGGGTGCCTGGGAGGCGATTGAGGGCAGAGTCCTGTCCTTTGCCATTTCCGATATACCGGAAAACCGGCTCCTAGGAATGAAGAAGGAAGACATGGCGGGGCTTCTCCACAAACTTAACATCCCAGTACTATACCTGTACCAGAGGAGCTTCGCTGTGTGGGACATCCTCCTACCCACCAAGGATGATGCGGAGAGACTCTCCCTCCAAGAAATAAAGCATGGGAGAGTCAAACTAACACCTGAATACCAGGGCAAGAGAAGGACTCGGGTGCAGGTATTTAATGTGCCAACCCAAATACCTGCGGAAGTATTAGGATGCCTCTTCAGCCAGTACGGTGAGGTAGAACAGGTGACCCCAGTACGGTCAAAAACTGGGACTCACCTGGGCTGCTACACAATAGCAATGAGGCTGAAGAGAGAAGGTTTTCAAGCAATACCACCGCTGCTGACATACAAAGACGCCAGCATAACGGTAGTGGTGGAGGGCCGTCGTCCACACTGTTGGTTCTGCCAAAAGCAGGGCCACATGGCTAGGAGTTGCCCCCAAAGGGTAACCCCTAATCCAACAACCCAAAAGGCGGTCACAACCCCTGAGACAACGCCCGCACCAAAACAGGCGGCAACAACCCCTGCAACTGCAGCACCAACCCCAGCTCCAAGGAAAACCCAAACCACCCAGGAGGCCAAGGGGGAAGAATGGAGCACGGTAGTGAGACAAAAGCGGAAACACATAATCCCTTCTGTCACCGTCCCACCACCAGCCCAAAAATCGAGGCAGGAGCCTCTGCAAATGCAGCAACAACAACAGCCACCGCAGCCAATGCCGTGGAAACAACTGCAGCAACAACTACTGCAGCAGCAAAATCAGCAAGTGCAGCAGAAGCAGCAACGACACCAGCGAGAGCAGCAACAACAAAAACAGCTGCAGCAGCAAATAGAGGAGCAGACACAACCAACGGTCCCCACACCAATCGAGACGGGGATCAAGCGGAGAAAAGACTGCTCCTCTGAGGATGAATCCGCAAGTGAGAGGGAGAGGAACTCAACCTCACCTCTCCCCGGTTCATTCGAAAGAATGAAAAAGAAAAACAAAAGAAGAAAAGAGGAAGAAAAGGTGGCCCCCACTCCCTGTGAACATACACCAAAATCCACTTCCACCCCCAAACCACACACTGCACCAACACCAGACACCGCACCAACACCAGACACCGCACCAACACGAGACACCACACCAACACCAGACACCGCACCAACACCAACACCAACACCAACACCAGACACCGCACCAACACCAAACACCGCACCAACACCAGACACCACACCAACACCAACACCAACACCAGGCACCACACAAACACCCGTCCCCACACCAAGGCAAACTGAGCCACTACCCCAAAAAGAAAATGAAAAGAATGAACCGAGGGAGAGGAGAGACTCCTCTGCCTCTTGCAGACCAAAGGTCCTTGCCCCTGAGGAACTATGTAATGTAGACCCTCTATCTGTGGCCACAGACATTTCCCATCGGCAGAGGAAAAACTTAAAACCTCTGCTCGATTACAAACAGATAGAGGGGAAAGATGTAAATATCCCCTCAAATTTCCCGGACGCCCCACTCCTAATAACCTTTGTCAGAACTCCAGAGGCCTGCAAGACCAACTTGTGGACAAGGCTGCAGGCCGCTGAAGGGGCGTTTCCGGGAATTGAACTGGTGAAAAAAAATGACCCTTCTCTTGATGAACTGTCAAAACAATGCAAGGGAAGGGTCCCCGTGTTGGTCCATCCGTCACTCTACAGGGCCATAAAATTAATTTATCCTTTGGACGTCGGCGGCATTGCAAGAGAAGGTCAGGATATGAAAAACCTGACCACCTTGAGCATGGCACATAACGTCGGCGTCCTCTCCCCAGCTGACTTCAGAGGTGAGTGTGACACACCCTAAGGTAGGTACCATGGCTTTGAATTTGGCTAGTTTGAATGCGAGGGGCTTGAGATCACCGAGCCGGGCGGCTCGCCTCCGGCACGACCTCTTGTCCCTGGGAGTGGATGTGGCTGCGATTCAGGAGACGCATTTCGTTTCCTCTGTGGACTGTCAGGTGCTGGCCCGAGACTTTGAGGTTTTATCAGCATATGGCAGCCCGCGGGGGAAGGGAGTTTCCGTGCTGGTTAAACGTACCCTGTCGGCGACGGTCGACGTTGTCCATAGAGATGCGGTGGGTAGGCTGGTTGTGGCCGATGTTGCCGTAAAAGATTCTGTGTTTCGGGTGATTGCGGTTCATGCGCCCAGCACCGCTCGTGAGAGGGTCTCATTCTTCAATCAGCTTGACGCGTTTGTAGATTGTCGGAAGCGGGTAGTGCTAATGGGGGATTGGAATTCCATCTTAGACCCCGACATAGATAAGGTAGGAGGCGGAGCTAGAGGATCGGAGAGGTGCGAGTCCAGCCTGGCTGATCTGATGGCTAGATGCGGTCTGGTCGACAGGTTTCGGGTCGAGCATCCAGGGCGGGAGATGTGGACGTGGACCAATAGTGTTTCCTCCTATCCAAATACCTATTTGGACAGGATGTTAGTTAGGAGAGGCGAAGTAGACTTCTTATCTTGTCCCACGTTCACTTGGCTAGGCCAGACGGACCATAAATTAGTTATGGCCCGGCTGAAGCTAGGAAATAGGCCTAAGTTAGCGGGGTACTGGAAGTTAAACACCTCCCTTCTGGAGATACAAGACTTCCAAGATCAGTTAAGAGAATTGATTAAAAAGGCACTAGTGGGGGCGGTTACCGGGAGTAAGTGGTGGTTAGGTCTCAAAGCCAAGATCAGAAGCTTCTCCGTCAAGTATGCCCAGCGCCTCGCACTAGATAAGGCCAAGACGAAGAAGAAGCTAGAGCAGAAACTAGCCCAGGCTACGGGGGAGGGTGATAGGGTTAGTCAGGAACTAGCTAAGCAGGACCTTCTACGCGAGACTAGCGAGCGTTACGAAGGCCAAGTAGTTAGAGCTAGGCTTAGAAAGATAGGCAACGAAGCAGTCAATTCTGATGCAGACGTGCGCCGTGAGGTTTCTAGGCGTGGCTCGGACAAATACATTGCAAAAATCAAACATCCGAATGGACGCACCCTGGAATCGACTCGGGAGATCTGCGAGGGGTTTCGAGAACATTTCGAGGAGCGTTTTACGCAGCAGCCCGATCTTCCAGTCCTTGAGTTTAGTGACTATTTGGCCGACTCTCCCCGCCTCGAGGCGGCTAGAGCGGCTGGTTGCGAGGGCCGGGTGACGGAGCAGGAGGTCTTTACTGCGCTGAAGCAGGTCAGCTGTGACAGATCGCCAGGACTTGATGGTCTGCCATACGAACTGTACTTGAGGCTGTCGCCCATGTTTCTGCCTCTTCTGACGGATATGTTCAACCATTGGTTTGCTCAGGGATCCATCCCAGGGCAGGTGACCAAGGGAGTGATCACATTGCTGAAGAAAGGTGACGGGCATGGAGGGGAAGAGTTAGACGACTACAGGCCCATAACTCTGCTAAACACAGAGTTGAAGATTTTGGCCAAGGTCCTGTCGAATCGGCTGCAGGTTGTTATCGACGAGTTGGTTGAACCGGAACAGAACTACGCTGTGAAGGGGAGATCGATTCAGAACAACTTGCACCTGATCCGCATGATCCTAGAGGGGGGAATAGATGACGACACGGAAGCCGCGCTGATAAACTTAGATCAGTCCAAAGCTTTCGATAGGGTCGACCATCGTTTCCTGGCATCTGTCTTAGAGGCCGCCGGTTTTAAACCGGACTTTTGCAAGTGGATCTCCATAATGTATCGACAGCCCATGGCTGTCGTGCAAGTGAACGGAAAGCGCTCGAAACCCTTTGTTATCTCTCGGTCGGTTCGTCAGGGTTGTCCGCTGTCGCCCCTGCTTTATGTCCTGGCTTTGGAGCCTCTTCTCTGCAAGCTGAGACATGGGGAGGCAAATTCGGCCCTGCGCGGAATGGCTCTGCCTGGCGGCTCAGCTGCCAAGGTATCCGTGTTCGCCGATGATGTCACGATCTTCGTGTCGGGCTTCAGAGACATTGAGGTCGTGTCGGAGGCACTCACACAGTACGAAAGAATTACAGGGGCCAAGATAAACCGCAACAAGTCGGTAGGACTGCGGTTGGGCGCATGGAATGGCAACGCAAACCTCCCTGCGCCCTTCAGCTGGACAGATGGCCCGGTCCGGATCCTCGGCGTGTGGTTCGGACCGGGTCTCCAGCTTGACAAGAATTGGTTGGAGGTACGGTCAAAGGTGGAGGCTGCAGTCAATTCGTGGCTTCCTAGGAAACTTTCCTTAAAGGGTAGAGCTGAGGCGTGCGCCACTTACGTCTTTCCTCTCATCCTTTACCGACTGGCTGTACTTCCCCTGCCTGCACAACACCTAAAAGCTCTTGTCGAACTCTTTGTCCTCGCTCCTTTGGGACAGAGGAAGACACTGGGTGAGCAGACAGGTCTGTATTCAACGTCCGTGTGAGGGAGGCTTGGGAATGCCGGACTTGAAGTGTCATCGAGATGCTGAGAGGCTGGCCTTCCTGAGCCACTATATGCAGGATGACCAACCGTGGCACCCCGTGGTTACTGCCGCCTTCCCCGACCTCGTTCTCGACCCTTCCATCGAGAGCCGTCGCAGGCCGCAGGGAGAATCTGCCTACATGAAAGAGTGCCGAGCCGCGCTAAAACGACTACCAAGGTCCAGTGACCTTGTGACTGCTACCCGTAGGGAACTCCACAGGGATCTAGTGAAGGGGGCCGCGGACGACCCGCTATGCGCGCGTTTGGGGTGGCAGCAGAGTGAGATCCGCTCCGCGTGGAGCTGGGCGCCAGGTTCGAGTCATCTGAACAATTCGGAGTTCTCTCTGACCTGGCGATTGGCCCGAAATGCACTTCCACTCAACAACATACAATGCAGTTCTGGGTTTCTGGAGTCGCCTGATTGTCCCCGTTGTGGGACAACGGCCGTGGAAACTACGGATCACGCTTTCTTCGATTGCCGCGAACTCCGCCAGTACTGGTCGTATGTCAGTGGGGTGATGGCTCGCATCGATCCTGAGCATCCTCGCCCAATTACTGTATCCAATGTTGTGGACAACGTGAGGCCGCCGTGGGACCGGGAAAGACAAATGGTCTACGTTACGATCCTGGCCGTGGCAAGAATGGTGATTTGAACGTCGCGTCTGCAAGGTTGCCGGGGGGTGTTGTATTTTTCTGATCAAGATCTGATCGCGTTCTTTAAACACCAACTACGGGTGAAGATCAGATGTGATAGAAGAAGGCTGCATCGCGCGGCATTTGACAGAAGATGGATACATGTGGCAAGTCTGTGTGTACGAAGAGGAGCCAAATTTGAATACGTGTTCCCCGCCTAGGTGTGGAACGCGCAGTTCTGTAAAGTTAAATTAAACAAGTAGTCTCTCAGCTAGCTGAGTGTGTGTTCCATCCCTCCCCGATTAGGAAGCCTCCAAGATCCCCATCCCCTCTTACCTGCAATTTTTGTTTTCACCCCTTCCTCTAAATTTTACCCATCTTGGAGAAAAAGAAATACAAACTAACCTCCATCCCTTACCCAAAAAAATTTCTTTTCTCCATTCACCCCTATCTAGAGGGCATCCCCACCTAGAGACTGACCCGCAGAAGCGAGGTTCCTTTTACAAACCTAGTGGAACGGGCAGTCTATCAACTAGACGGGGTTGGGAGGGTCCTACTAATCACCTTTTGTTTTTTCTTCCCCCTCCCTCGACACAAATGAATTATTGTTACCATTTTATTGTTATCTTTTTTGTTTTTACACGTCAATAAAAAATGTTTTAAAAATTGGGAGTTACTAGGACGTCCCCCAATATGAAAGGGTGAATGCGGTATTATGGTGAAAGAAGATACTAGCTGGGAGAAACTTTTGACTTTGTTTAGTTCTGGAGTGACAAGGATGACCAACGACCCCCAAAATCCCCCCTTTTGAGTTAGCCATGTGCCTAAGTTTTTTGTTCACCGTTAATTTTACTGTATTTTTAACATGAATAAAAGATTTAATATCTCAAAGTGTAGTATCTGTTCTCTCAGTTACTAAACTTTACCCACCACCGGGCTTTCGGGCTAGGTTAAGGTGTTTTTTCTTACTAACTTTTGTTAGCAAGGACCGACCCCCCTCCTTTGGGGAGTCAGGACCTAGAGGACCGACTCCACATTTGTGGGAGCTTGGACCCGGAAACCGATCCCCTCTTTTGGGAGACTGGAATCTCGGGACCAACACCACTATCGCTGGTAGTTGAGACCTTCTTTTTTCATTTGTTGTTTTTGCATGTTGTTTTTTCTTCGTTTCGGTCTCACTTCTCGAGACTGGGATGGTCTAATTTCTCAACACTTAATTGCCTGAGCAGCACTCTGACCTGCCAGGCCCAAACTTTGTCTATCTTCGCTGCTCTCCCAGTGGATCGAGCAGACAGGGTTCTCTTTCTCGCTTCCGTTGGGGTAATTAGTTGGGTAGGGTGACGTGGGGTAGGGCGGGTGCTTCGTTTCTGCTCCCCTCTGTGGGCAGGGATGCCTATCCCCTCTCTCTCTTAATTGCGACGCGGCACTCTGACCCGCTAGCACCCACTGCGTCTTTCTTCTCTGCTCTCCCCCCTCGCGGGGGGATCTGAGCTGCTAACCCGACATCCCCGTGAGGGGAAGTCAAAAACTCTAATTTCTTCAAAGTCCGCTCCTCCCCCTCCTCCCCCTCCATTCCCCTGGGTTTTCTTTTCCCCCACTACACTTTGGTCCGCGCCAGCGGCCAGTGCAACCGCCACGATGCCAGGCAGGAGGGGTACGTCACCCCAAATGCGCAGCATCTCAACTGCGAACGACTCCCTATGTGAGGGAGCTGATGCATCTCCCGGCGAGACGGCGCCAGGAAACAAGGTAGGGCCCCGGCGCGCGGCGACCTTGGAAGAAAGCGGGAGGGTAGGGCCGCGGCGACCCCCCGAAAAGCACCTGCAACCGCTCCCCACGAGGGCAACCCAGCGGAAAAAGCTGCCGTTAAGTCACTAGCTGGGGAAAGTGCAGAACCCAGCCAACCAGCTGCACCCCAGGACGGCAGAACCAAGGGAGGAAGACCGGGGAACCCATCCCCCGCTCCCCCAAAGGGCGACTCCCCAACAGAAAAGGAGGAAAACAGCACCGCGGACCAAACCGAGGCGCTGGATGAAGATGTAATAGCCTCCATCTGCTCACTATTCAGCGGGGAAGACAGTGATTGGCCCCCAACACTCCCCAAGAGGACCAAATACGGAAAAAGGTTCTGGAGAAAAGAGTGCTCTCGCTGATAACTTCAGACACCAAGACAAGGAGTCTGACGGGCGTCAACAAGGACACCATGATGAACGTGTTGCTGGAGCAGAACATTCCCGCCAACTACATCTGTAGAAGGAGTTACGCACAGTGGGATGTTCTGCTCCCCACCTCCGAAGACGCAGTCAGGCTGTCCAGGACCTGCCATCAGAGCAGGAACATAAAGCTCCAACCCATCTATATGAACAAGAGGAGAGCAAATGTTTCTGCTCTAAACGTCCCCTGCTATATGGAGGCCAAACAACTGGGGGCTATCCTAAGTCAGTATGGAGACGTAGAGGAAGTCACCCCGGTCCGCGGATTAAGAAACTTCATGACCGGGGACTACAAAGTACAGATGGTCCTGGACAAGGCTGGATTCTACGCCATCCCAGCCACACTCAAGTTCGGAGAGTGGACACTCTCCCTTATAGTGGAAGGGAGGAGGCCTCATTGCTGGCTGTGCACACAACAAGGGCATATGGCGAAGGACTGTCCAAAGAGGAATGGAGGGAAGAAGCCCACAAAAGCGGCGGGAACAAGCGTGACAACAAATCAAGCCGCTGCTCCCGCGCCGGCCGCAAATCCTCCAGAGGCACCGACAGGCTGGGTGACGGTCGTAAAGAAAGGCAAGATCAACAAACAGCCATCCTTGCAGACAGTCACCCAAGACCAAGAACAACCGAAGAGCGAGACGGAGAAAATGGACACACAGACACCCTCCTCCTCAAACAAGAGGAAACTACCAGAATCTGAGGAGGACGCCGCGTCAGAGGCAGAGGAAGAGACAACAGCAGTCTCTATGGCCCTGAGCGCAACAGAGATCAGGAGAGCCAGGAGGAGGAAAAGCCGCAAGACACGCGCAAACCCTCCTACCCCCACTGAGACTGAGAAGGACTCCCTCGCAACAACAACACAGGATGAGCCCCCTGTGATCCCAACACCCCAGCAACCCGAACAACCTTCCCCCTCTCCTATAAAGGCCCCAAGAAACTCTTCCCGCCCCTCATCCCGTGACAGGAGCCAAAAAGAAGAAAACGAGCAGGCTACCCCCTCCCCATGCGCTCAGCCTCCCCATCAACCAAAAGAGGTCCCCTCCCCCACTCCCAAAGTCCGCACTGAACGGACCAAAAAGCTCCCCTTCCTGCCAGGAAGCAGGATTTGTGAAACAGACCCTCTCCAACCGGCTCCGGACCTTAAAGGACAACAGAAGGTCCGGTACAATAAACTTAAAAACTTTGAAAAAGTCGGTGGAGACCTAGTAACAGACCCCACTAAATTCAAGGACGCTCCCTTGTTGACCACTTTCGTTAGGGTCGACAAGGACGCTAGGACTGGAGGAATGTGGGCAATGATTAAGGCAGCGAAGAATGCGATCCCAGGCCAGCAGCTGGTGGATAGGGACCATCCTTCACTGACCAACATTTTCTTTAAATGTGAGGGTAGAATCCCCATGTATGTACACCCATCGCTATACAGGGCACTCAAACTAACCTTCCCCCTGGACGTGGGGGGCGTGGCCAAGGATGGATCACCTTCATCGGATTTACTTACCGGCAGCCTTGGCCAGGCCTGCCATGTCCTCACTGCCCAGGATTTCAGACCCGTCTGTGACAGTGCTTGAGGTAAGTGATCATGTCTTTGAACTTGGCTACATTGAATGTGAGGGGCATCAGGTGTCGAAGCAAGGCCTCGCGCGTTGTGAGAGACTTGGTGTCCCTCAAGGTAGATATTGCCACTATCCAGGAGACCCACTTTGTTTGTGACGGGGATTGTCAGGTGCTGGTAAACGATTACGATGTCTACTCAGCATATGGCAATACCTATAGTCGTGGAATCTCCTTGCTAGTGAGTCGCACCCTGTCAGCGTCGGTGAATATTGTTCACGCAGGTTTATGCTCCCAATGCTGCTGTAGAGAGGGCAACCTTTTTTCGACGGTTGGAGGGCTTCTTAGTGGATCCTGAACGGTTAGTTTTAATGGGGGATTGGAATGCAATCCTTGATCCCAAAATAGATAAGGTCGGGGGGACTAGCGGGTCGGCGTGGTGTGACAGCAGTCTGTCTGACCTGATGGCCTCGTGCGATCTCGTCGACAGATTTCGTCTGGATCATCCGGGGCGGGAGATGTGGACGTGGCATCCTGTAGTGCCTTCCCATCCAAGCACTTACTTGGATCGGATGTTAGTTAGAAGAGGTGATGTAGACTTCCTATCTTGCCCCACGTTCCACTTGCTAGGACACTCGGACCATAAACTTGTTATGGCCCGTTTGAGCTTAAGTGCTAGGCCTAAACTGGCCGGATACTGGAAGTTCAACAGCACCTTGTTGGAGCTGGAGGACTACCGGTTGAAGGTCACTGAGCTAATTCAGCGGGCTTTAGTGGGGGCGGTTACAGGGAGTAAGTGGTGGGTTAGTCTTAAGGCCAAAATTAGGCGCTTCTCTGTCCAGTATAGCCAACGCCTCGCGATAGATAAGGCTAAGGCAAAGAAGCGTTTAGAGGATAAGCTGACCCGGGCGGTGGAGGGGGGGGGACCCCCTAGAGTTAGCACTAGCTAAACAAGATCTCAACCGCTTGGCTAGCGAGCGGTATGAAGGTCAAGTAGTTAGGGCTAGGTTAAAGAAAGTTTCTAACGAGGCTGTGAATGTTGACGCTGTTGAGCGTAAGGCTGCTTTAAGGCGCGGTTCGGATGGGTACATTCGTAAAGTACATAACCTGGAAGGACACCCCTTAGTATCAACTCGGGAGATCTGCGAGGGGTTTCGGGAGCATCTATCGGTGCGCTTCACCCAACTACCCGGACTCAGGGTTGATGAGTTTGGCAGCTATTTGGCTGACTCGCCCCGCCTCACGGCGGCTCGGGCGGCTAGCTGTGATGGTCTTATTACTGAACATGAGGTCATTACTGCGTTGAAGCAGGTCGGCTATAACAAATCCCCGGGGCTTGATGGTTTACCCTACGAGTTTTACTTGAGGCTGTCGCCCATGTTGGTCCCTATTCTGAAGGATATGTTCAACCATTGGTTTGCCCAGGGTTCCATCCCTGGACAGGTGACCAAGGGTGTGATCACATTGCTGAGGAAAGGTCAACGGCATGGTGGGAGGGAAAACTTTGATGATTTTAGACCCTTGACTCTGCTAAACACAGAGTTAAAGATTTTGGCAAAGATTCTTGCGAATCGCTTGCAGGTTGTCATCACTGACTTGATCGAACCGGACCAGACTTATGCTGTGAAGGGGAGATCGATTCAAGACAATTTGCACTTGATACGCTCGATCATAGAGGGGACAGAAGACGACGCCGAAGCCGCGCTGATCAGTTTGGATCAGTCCAAGGCATTCGATAGGGTCGACCATCGGTTCCTAGGATCTGTGCTAGAGGCCACCGGATTTAATCCGGACTTCCGCAAGTGGATCTTTGTTCTGTATGACAGGCCGACGGTAGCGGTGCAGATCAACGGTAAGCTGTCGGAGTCATTCGCTGTCTCTCGGTCGGTGCGACAGGGTTGTCCGCTGTCGCCTCTGTTGTATGTCCTGGCGTTGGAACCCCTCCTTCGCAAGTTAAGGGACGAGGCGGCTACACCAGTCCTGCGCGGAATAGCTCTCCCTGGAGGCACACGAGCCAGGGTTTCCGCGTTCGCCGATGACGTCACCGTGTTCGTGTCTTGCCTCACGGACGTTCAAGCGGTGGTCGAGGCGCTCGCTCGATACGAAGAAGTAACAGGGGCCATCTTCAACCGTAGCAAGTCTGTTGGCCTGCGGTTGGGGGCCTGGACCGGGGTAAACTCGCTTCCAGGTATTTTCAGCTGGACCGATGGACCGGTCCGCATTCTCGGTGTCTGGTTTGGACCGGGACTTCAGCTGGAAAAGAATTGGTCGGAAGTACAGTCTAAGGTCAAATCGTCAGTAAAGACTTGGATTGGAAGGAAATTGTCCTTGAAGGGTCGGGCGGAGGCGTGTGCTACATACGTCTTTCCGCTCATCCTTTACCGTTTGTCTGTACTTCCTCTCCTTGCAGAACGACTAACCCGCTTACAAGGGCGCCTCGATTCACTTTTGTGGAACGAGGGTAAGCATTATGTCTGCAGAGAGGTCTGTGTTCAAAATCCGAGCGAGGGAGGCCTGGGTCAGCCCAGTCTCTTGTGTCATAGAAACGCCAAGAGATTGGCTTTCCTGGGTCGTTCGCTTGAAGGAGACGCTCCTTGGCTCCCTGTGGTTGAGAACTCGTTTCCCAACCTCAAACCCAACCCTTCGGTAGAAGGTCGTCGTAGACCGAAGGGGGAGTCCAAGTTCTTCTCCGAATGCCGAACCGCTCTTAGAGCTTTGCCGGTGACCAATGTCCTCGATCAGCCAAGGAAGAAACTGTATCGGGATTTAGTGGAGGGGACCGCGAAGGATCCACTTTGTAGGCGGATGGGATGGTCGATGGAGGTTGTCCGTTCTCAATGGCGTTGGGCGCCGGGACAGGAGATTCTGAATAACTCGGAATTCTCCCTGACTTGGCGACTGGTCCGAAATGCGCTGCCCCTCTTCGACGTACTTTTCCGGTATAAAGAACATACCAGCCGCTTCTGTCCGTGCTGTGACGAACGCGAGCCCGAAACAATCGAGCACGCGTTTTTTAGTTGCAGCCGGATACAGCCCCTATTAAGGTACGTCGAGGGGGTAACAGCTCGCATCGATGCCGAGTGTCTGCTCGATCTCGACGTAGGAACTTTTGTGTACAACATGGAGCCGCCGTTCCCCAGGGAGGAAAGCTTGGTTTTCCTGGCGATCCTAGCAGTAGCGCGCATGACCATTTGGATCGCGCGCCTCAAGTTGGTCCACGAAGGGACATCTGTTCCTGATCGGGATCTGATCGTTTACTTTAAACATTTGCTTAACGTAAAGATCAGATGCGATTGGAAGAGGTTGCCTAGAGTGGAATTTGACAAGAGGTGGGTGCACAGCACTAGTTTGTGCATCCGTCGAGGAGCCAAGTTTCAATACGTGTTCCCTCCTTAGGCATGGCATGGGCGGTGCTGGGTCCTACGGAACCCATCCCGCCTAGGTTAGCATTATAAGTTCAGTAAAGTAACTCTTGACTGGTGGTACAAATGAGATCCTGTTCCTGATTTTATTTTTTGGTATTAGAGAACCTCTGAGTCTGCCCAACCCCCCTGCTCCTCATCTTTATTTTCTGATGCCCCCGATCATCCCCCTACTCAGAGGTCACCTTCCTACCCCCTCCATCCGTTGCTTTATTTTCTCCCACCTCCATTAAGGCGACTTCCCCAAACCCCATTAGGGATGCTCTGCTTGTTTTCGGTTCCCCGGAAAACAGTGGGGGATCTAGCCACATAGAATAGTACAGGGGGGGGGGTCTTACTAACAACACATGAGTAGATTTTCCTTATTTTTGAAATGAACATTTTCATTAGTTTTTTCCCACTCCACGAACATTTTATGCCAATTAATTCAAGAACTCTTTCTAATGAAATCGAACTTTATTTTCTCACACATACACACACACAAAAAAAAAAAAAAAAAAAAAAAAAAAAAAAAAATGCGCACACAACATACAGAAATGAATATACAAATTGTACATAGTTAAATTTTACATTGAACGCTGGGGTTATTAGTTAGATTAGGATCCACAGAGTGATTGAGGTATTTTGGTAAATGTTGCCAGTCAAGAGTAAGACTTCAAAGTCTCATCTGTTACATAGTCAAAAAGACCCTGTACCCTCCCCCTCCCAATTTCTTGTAGGGCCTTGTGCCTAATTTTGTTGAATTGAATTTTTTGTACGTTTTTTATGTTCAATTTTTTCTTTCTCAATAAAATATATAAACAAGATCAAAGTGTAGTATCTGTTCCTCAGATGCTGCACTTCTATTTCTTGTTCTCTTTCGGTGGAGGAGAAATCCTTCACGACTAAGACAATTTTTATTTTTGTACTTTTTCTTCACGTTAAAAAACGACCCTGGTGTCTAACTCTGTCCCGTGGGGAGGCATAGTAAATAGGTATATTAATAGTTCAGTACATGTTTTATTATATCATATAACGAGTATAATGATAACTAGCAGGACCTGTGGAAATTCCACAAGGGACTCATTCCTATGTAATATATTGATGTTAGCATTCTGTAGATGTTCCGTGTAAATCGAGACGCTCTGATATTATTGTAGCTTTTTTGTTAAAACTGCAAAAGTATTTATCTAAGCTAGTACGAACGCCCAGCAAAGCCCGGTCGTAAAGTACGGTAAAATATGATATTTTAATTCTTGCAGGTTTAGTATATATTATTATAGAGTTAATATCCTATCGAGTTTTATATATTATATAGTTGCGATTTCCAAAATCCCAAAAATATAGATATCCATATGACTTGGGTGCATTAGCTTGAATCGAAACGGAAATAAAAACTTATGAAATATATATAACTTGAGTTCCTTCAACCATAATCGAAACTGAAACCAAAACTTATGAAGAATTCTTGATAAAATTATTTATAAAAAAAAATAGATGACTTAAGTGCCATTAGCTATAATCGAAACCGAAACCAAATTTTATGAAGAATTCTTGGCAAAATTATTTATGACAAGAAATGGAAGTACATAACAATTAAACGACCCGGATGTAAGCGTGACACAGAAAATAACACACACGCTATCGTATTAATATATAGATTGTATTTAGAAAAACTTTCACTCTTTGTAGTCGTGGTTTTATCTTTGAAAACAACCTTACGGTATTTCCGTAAAGATGTTGAAATGTCCGTTTTTTATAATTTACTAGAGGATGTACCAAGCGCTGCCCGGTATTATATGTAACATTAAATTATTTTTTTTTTTTTTTTTTAATAAAAAGAAAGAAACTGCGACATGATCATGCGAGTATTATGTTTTTTTTTTCGACGCAGTTCACTTCTTGTAAGTAAAAAAAAAAAAAATACTCGAGCTGAGATCGGAGATCGGAACCTGAACCTAAAAACAATGAGTCAAGTACGATAATCATTAGGCCAGTTTGACACGACTTTACAGAATGTTTTAAAACCTACTTATATTAACTATAATGTAAGCGATTCGCGCATGCACAGTCGTGAAATTGTTAGCAAATAGATAAAAATCCGACGACTCCAACGTATCAATTTTACAATTTCGACCTCTTAGCAGCCCTTTTTTTTCCGGATGAAATCTGATTAAAAATTTTCCACATGTCTGAATACACCATATACCAAATTTCAAGTCTGTACATACAAGGTTCGTTGACTATATGGTTTGAGAAGTGTCCTCACGCACACATTCCCACTTTTACAGGTGTATAAATATAATGTTAACTTCTGTTTTTATGTATAATCGTTTTAATCGGCGTAAATGTATATTCAAAGTAATAAGTTTCGTAATTGAAAATTTCTCCCTCGTTGTAAGTCTTACATATTTAGAAATTGATTAAGGTATTTTATAGAAAAACAATTTTTAAAATTAGAACAACAATTACATTTTATAGAATACTAGCGGGGAAGGAGCGTAAAATACGCTTAAATATGATATTTTAATTTATCCAGATTTCGTATATATTATTATAGAATCCTTATTCCAAAAGTAAAAAAAAAAAAATAGTATTTATGTACCATCAGCTATAATCGAAACCGAAACTCTAGCATTAAAAGCTGATGACGTTACCATTATACCACCGCGACACGTATATAAACCGATTAAATATTAATATAAGTTAAGATAATTGTACAAAATGTAAAACGATTTTTTTTTTTATTTTGACCCATTTTTGACCCCGTAAAAACAATTTTAACCGGTTAAAGACCTATACAAAAACGGCCCGTAAAAAATCCAATAATTTGAGGCCTCTAGCGATGCTTTGCAACTTTTAGAAAGTTTTTATTTATATAAACATTTGGCGGATGCACATGAAGACATCTTTCAATCACAGCTTTGGTGGAGAGTTTGTACCAGTTTTCAAGTAGAAAAGGACATTTTAAAATAATGTATGGAATACTATTGCCATACTTGGGATAGAGAGTATGTGTCTCATTTTAGGATGATTGATGAGGTGCGGAAGAGTATCTTTAATTTGATTGGCCCCACTCTTTCTTCTACTTTCTACACCCTCTCTCATACACGTAAAGTTGCTAGTCTCAGTCTTTTTAATTTATAAATACTGCCATGACATGTGGTCTTCAGAATTGTCTGATCTATTACCTGCGTCCTTTGCTCCACCTTGTTTGACTCGTTGGTATAGTGGTCGGCATTAATTCGTTGTTTTGATACCTCGTTGTAATGCAATTTCCTATCTTATTATAAATTTTCCCACTGTGTGTGTGTAGGACTCGGTTTATCTCAGCTTACAGGCAACCTACCCAGGCAGGTAAGGTACCGAAATGAAGCTTATGACCCAGCGGATGTTTTAGTGATATTTATATCCATGTTTGGTGTATGGAAATGACAAAAAAACAAAAAAAAAAAACAAAAAAAAAATATGCAAAAAAATAACGATTTACTAAACAACGGTTTATTTACTGGATATTTTCCGGTATTCACTGGAAGTTATTATCTCCCTTAGTAAGTTCGATTTACTCTGTGTGTGCGCGTGTGTGTGAGAGAGAGACGCAGTTTATCTTAGCCTACAGGCAACCCACCCACGCAAGTAAGGTACTGAAAAGAATATTATGACCCAGCGGATGTTTTAGTGATATTTATATCCATGTTTGGTGTATGGAAATGCAAAAAATGCAAAAACAAAAATAAATAAATAAAATAATAAAATAAATAAATAAAATAACGATTTACTAAACAACGTTTTATTTACTGGATATTTTTCCGGTACAAGGACTGAAGTTTTCTCAGCTGGGCAAACTTGGGTTCTTGCACTATTAAATTCTTTCCAAGTACCACAAGATTGTGAAACTCATTTCCTGTTGACAGTTTTTTTCCTCCTAATAGGCATCTCCTGTCTTTGTGATAATCATCTTTTGTTATTGCTAGCTCGTTTCACTAAGTGGTTTTACGCCTTATGTGGAGAGGCTCCCCCCACACACACATACACAACAAAAAACTGAAACCCGGGTAACGCCAGCTATATCTGCTGGTAGATTCTGAGAAAGATAGTGAAGTTGTGTGTGTTTGTTCATATTGCAATTAATTGGACAATGGAAGAATTACAAAGCAATTACTTCCTTATTTCCGGCGTTTTGCGAAAACATTGGAATCAACATTTTTGGCCGGTCGGCGTCATCGCCCAGAACTGCCTTTATCACTGCCGACTTGAAACAGACCGTGATAGCTTTTAATTACCGCAAGTGCCGAAATAAAAACAAAGAGGTTCTTTAACCATATTGTCCAAATCACAGGCAGAAAATTAATGAAAAAAAAAAAAAAATGGCTACCTTAGGCGCCATGCTGAAACTTCGTGCTGCTTCAATTAAGCAATTCTTCTTCGAATAAATTTATCTACAACTGTATCAAATGTTATGCTTCTGTAATGAGATGCACATGTACACAGTTTAGATGCACTTGTTTATAACTGTACAAACATTCATGGGCGATAGCCAAGATTGACTGACTTCCGGTTTCTGCTGGTCATTTCGATGGATAAGCAGACATGGTCAATCGTACAAGAGAACCATTCTTGACATGTGCAAAAAGTTGGCGGAGATTTCACGTTATCTGAGAGGAAGATAACCATTACTCAGAAGGGACCGTATCTTGCTTGTCACCGTCATAAAGTGTAAGCAATCTTAACTACATAACCCGTTCATGCTTTTATCTCAAGATGTATAAAGTTTAATTTAACTTCTTTATGTACTAACAAGGCACTGCTTATCAAGGCGCAAAAGCTATTCGAGAATAAGGATTAATGAGCTTGTCTAGTGTCAAAAGGATTGGTAACGATGGTTGAAACTTGTCAGATTTTTATTATGTACTAGCTGTACCCGGCCACGCGTTGCTGCGGCTCAGTTTGTTAAAATGGAACACATGTAAAAGTAGAGAAAAGTTTGATTCTTTTTTTCAAGAGAATGTACAAATTATTTTTTTTTTAACAGATGTTAAGAAAATAAACAGAAAAATACTTCCATCATTTATATATATAAAACACAAAATGGGTGTTTGTATTACTGTACACATAGATTCGAAAAAGTTGTCAAAAAAAAAAAAACAATATATAACAAATAAATGTTATCAAAGGCAAGATAAGTTACTTTTCTGCCAAACTGGATATATATATTTTTCGTGTTTTTTAACATATTTATTCAGCTCGAAAACCATACAGTGTTTACCGAATGGCGTCTCACACCCTCTTTAACACCGTAAGTATGGAAAAAGGTGTTATAAATAAAAAAAACTATACAAAATCCTATTAAAAACACGCCGAATATATGTCAACCTATGTCACATTAACATGTATTGAGCGAGTTATTAACAGTGTTTTATCCGGTTTTTTATTTATAACATCTTTTCCCACAGTTACCGTGTTAAAGAGAGAATCAGACGCCATCTTGAATGTTCCAATACATCGGTAAACACTGTATGGTTATCGAGCTGAATAAACATGTTACATTGAATAAAAACACGAAAAATATATCAAGTTAGGTAGAAGAGTAACTTATCTTGGCTTTGATAACATTTATTTGTTATATATTTGTTTTTGGACAACTTTTTCTAATCTATGTGTAGAGTAATACAAACCCCACCAAATATTTATTAAAGAAAGAAATAAAAAAAAAAGTTTATATCGAAAGGGAAATAATCGCTAGATTTGTAACTAATTGTCTGAAATTTTCCAAAATCGCTAATTCTCCCCCGAATTTTCAAATCTATGTGTACAGTACTACAAACCCCCCTCGGAGGTTGGAATGCCCCCCCCACCTCAAATGTACTTGGAAAAATCGATTTTATAGTGAGATTTAAGAATGGTTAGCGGAAAAAAAGGTGAAAAACAAAACAAATAAGCAATAAATAATTATTACCGAAGGCAATAAATGCTATTTTTTTTTACTTACATGAATCAGTTTACTTTATGTTTGAAAGTATATACAATCGTTTTTTTTATTATTTTTTAATAAAAGTATAAAATAAAAGAAAAAGAAGTATTATCGTGTGAAAAAGTAAAGGAACGTGGCACAAATAGAGTTGGATACACAAGTAAGAGTCGTAGAGTGATAGAGTGTAAGTAAAACCTGTAATATCAGGTTGTTTCGTTTCGTTTTAACAATGGAAAGAGCAGAAAATGGAGAGAAATGAAAGAAAGAAGGAAAGACGGAAAGGAAAGATTATGAAGGAAATATGGTAAGAAATAGCTTTACAAAAGTGAAATATCGTGTAGACTGAAAACATAGGAGAGTAGTCCTCCCACCACCATCAGCACAAAAAAAAAAAAAAAAAATGAAAATGTGACGATGTTAAATATGCCGTAGCGTAAATCGCAGTATAGCGTTTAGGTTGTGGTTATGTTTATGGAAAGAAAGAGAAACGTAGGGAAGTACCCCCACCACCATCACCCATAAAGCAAAAAGACAACGAAAGGTAAGAAAGAAAGAAAGAAAGAAAGAAAGAAAGAAAAAAAGCACGTAAGGAAATAGCAAAACGGAAGTTGTGTTTGTGTAAGTTTGGTGCGTTTCACGTAAATGTCAATTCAGGTTTTCATTAAACTCTAACCACGCGGGTTATAACGAAATCGAAGTAATGTAATTGTGAATTCAATTCCAGGTAACGGATTGTGTTGTGGTTGAATCTAATTATATTATAATAAATGCTTTATAAATTGTGTTTATGTTTTATGCTAACCAATGGCAAAGTAAGCGTGGTTCGTTTCAGCGTAAGTCCAGTCCAGTTTTTAGATAAATTCTAACCGGTGGTCGGTTTTAAATGTCTCCTGAATTCAATTCCAGGTAACGGATTGTGTTCTGTTTGAATCTAATTTTATTATAATAAATGCTTTATAAATTGTGTTTATGTTTTATCCTAACCAATGGCAAAGTAAGCGTGGTTCGTTTCAGCGTAAGTCCAGTCCAGTTTTTAGATAAATTCTAACCGGCGGTCGGTTTTAAATGTCTCCTGTGAACGGTATGGAACGGTGTAAGTGAGTGGCGGTGGTAGGATGAATTTGTTAGAGAGAGTTTACTACTTCCATTAAATGTAACCGATTTTTACAGTGGACTCTCACCAGACAGAATATAGGAAAATCTGATCAGCGAGATACTTGATATGTAATAACCCTATAACATACGGCAGATGTCGTGATTCAGTTTGTGAATGATACGGCTGCACCAAATGTGTACAGGTGCATTCCTATAAAGGTCAAAGACGGAGGGGAAAAATGAGTTCATTTTATTTATATAGAAGAGATAAGGATGGCTCAGTAAAAACTTGTTGATATTAGACTTGAGAAGGACCATGTGTAGTCAGTTAGGAAGAAACCTCGTGACATTGTGTTCAACGGATGAGCAGTTCTTAGAAATAAACATAGTCCATGGAAATTCCGTTTAGCTTTAGGTATACATAGGGGAAAGAGATATTATTAACCTGCCTTATAAGACAGTGGTTTATAAGTTTATGCGGTAGGATACGCCTTTTCTGGCCTCAATCAGTGGAGGAGAAATCCTTATAGACTGAGGCAATTTTAATTTTTGTTCCTATCTATAGTACCACTTTTCGGGAGCTGGATTTTCATCACATTAATAACCGATCTTGTGTCTAAGTCTGCCCTCGTGGGAAGGCAAGTAAATAGAACACACAAGTAAATTAAGGATAACCGTTTTAGATGCAACAGTGATGATTGAAAATAGAAATTCAAAACAAGCTACGCATTCGAAAACAAAATTCTGCCAACAGTAGTTTTAAAATTACAGAACCTGACGCACGGCGTTTAAACAAATTTGATTATCACAAGAAAAAGAATTAGGTTAGAAAAAAAAATTGAAAAACAGAAAACAATACATTGCCAAATCGTTGCACGTATAAGGAATATAACTCAACTTGGTGTTGTAATTTTGTTTTATTGCTAACAGAATATATAAATAGTTCACCGGAATACAAAGGAAAGGTGGTTTAAAAATGTTATATATATATATATATATATATATATATATATATATATATATATATATATGTGTGTGTGTGTGTGTGTGTGTGTGTTTGTGTGTTATAGAGTGTAATAGAGAGGGTCTCATTAAAATATATTTAAAGGTGCTGTGCTCTGAGTATTGCAGCTATGAAAAGCTCAATAGGTGTAATCATCTAGAGCTATATAAATAGAAAGGGTAAGGGATGTACTATTATCAGTCAAGTTTTCATAGGAGAAAACATAACAAACTCATATTTATATGTACGATCGTTTCGGAAACGATTGTACATGTAAATATGAGTTTGTAATATTTCCTCCTATGAAAACTTGACTGATAATAGTACATCCCTTACCCTTTCTATTTATATAGCTCTAGATGATTACACCTATTGAGCTTTTCATAGCTGCAATACTCAGAGCACAGCACCTTTAAATATATTTTAATGAGACCCTCTCTATTACACTCTATAACACACAAACACACACACACACACATATATATATATATATATATATATATATATATATATATATATGTGTGTGTGTGTGTGTGTGTGTGTTTGTGTGTTATAGAGTGTAATAGAGAGGGTCTCATTAAAATATATTTAAAGGTGCTGTGCTCTGAGTATTGCAGCTATGAAAAGCTCAATAGGTGTAATCATCTAGAGCTATATAAATAGAAAGGGTAAGGGATGTACTATTATCAGTCAAGTTTTCATAGGAGGAAATATTACAAACTCATATTTACATGTACAATCGTTTCCGAAACGATCGTACATATAAATATGAGTTTGTTATGTTTTCTCCTATGAAAACTTGACTGATAATTGTACATCTCTTACTTATATATATATATATATATATATATATATTTAAAGGAGATTAGAACAATAGTCTAAAGAGCAGAGTGTATTTTAATGTAATAGTGAAATTACTAGTTTAATTAAAATACAGGAAAGAAAAAGTGCTCGTTGTAATTTAGATATATAATAAGCTCGATAGGTAAATATCCTAGAGCTAATTTAATATTTAGTAATGTGATTGATAATTTAAAAATCAAATTATAATTAAATTAAAAATCCGTTTCATAAGAAGGAACAACAACAAAATCAATTATTTGTACGATCGTTTCGGAAAACGGTGTTTTTTATTGTGGTAGACATCAAGTTACGGACAATAATTATTACATATAGTTTTTTAATAAACAAGGTTTCCTCGTCAGCAAATATTGTGAAGGGTTTTTATTATTTTATTTATTTTATTTTTTAATAAAAACCCTTTACATATAATAAAAACCTTTCACAATATTTGCTGAAGAAGGAAACCTTGTTTATTAAAAAACTATATGTAATAATTATTGTCCGTAACTTGATGTCTATCACAATAAAAAGCATTGTTTTCCGAAACGATCGTACAAATAATTGATTTTGTTGTTGTTCCTTCTTATGAAACGGATTTTTGTATTTAATTATAATTTGATTTTTAAATTATCAATCACATTACTAAATATATATATATATATATATATATATATATATATATTCTAAAAAAAATGATGAAAATAAGGATGAAAAAAAAGGATGAAAAAATAAACTTAACTAAAATTGTTAAATAGAAATAGACATAGGACTTGCATACAATTATAAAAGAAATTTCAACTATATAAGGATGAAAAAAAAAAATGAAAACCTTAACTAAAATTTTTGGAAATAGAAAACTGGGATCCTCAGCTGCCAACCATGTAGCTGTTTCGGAAAGTTAAAAACAGGACAGCTGTAAAATACATGACTCTCCAGTGGAAAATACTACTTCCCAAAATATAGAACTATACGGTTACTATTTGTACAAATACAATAAATAAATAAATAAATAAATGAAAAATGAAGTATTTATAATATATAAAATTAAGTTTAATAATAAGATTACAAGATCCATTCTGCGACATGTTAAATATCATAGAGATGCTATGAGAATAAAAATGCATAAAAGTTTTAGTACCTTTGGTATCAGGAAGGCAAATATATATGGTGCATAACTTTATATATATATATATATATATTGCATGGGGTGGTCTGTAAGTTCAAACTCCGCACGTAAATTTCTTAAATTTTTCATTAACTGCAAAGAATTGTATAAAACTTTAAAATTTACGTGTTTTTTTTCTTTTTTTTTTTTTTTTTTGCATTACGTGAGCTGTAGGTTCAAACCCCGCATGTAAATTTCTTAATGTTTTTTTTTAAGTGGAAATAAGTTTATATAAAATAATTTTATAAAAAATAACAGTACGTTCTCTGAAGTGTAATGTAGAATAACATATTTTTGACTAAGCTAATGCATGGAGGCATGTGAAGCTTCTTCCCGGGCGTTTTCACGGATTTCGATGACAATAAAAATATAGGAGTGTGAAATATTTGTTGATCATCATTCAATCCCGGGCAACATCGGTCTCCCTGCTAGTGTATATATATATATTGTTAAACAGCACAGCATTTTCTTGTTTGACAATTTTCCGTTTTATTTTTTCCAGTTTTCGAATAATCCTTCTTATGTTATATGTAAAATGGTGTAAAAGTGTTCCGTAGTCTGCGAGCGCTTTCGGCGTTTCCGCCATCGTCAGGCTGGTTATATAAAAAGTCGTTTTAAAATTACGTCGAATGATAAGGTCGTGTTTTAAAATTACATCGTACTATAAGATCGTTTTTGGCTTATGTGGGCTATTTATATACTTTATTTATATAATATATAATTTATTGGACAGTTTTTTTTTTTTTTTTATATATACATTAACAGAGGCATTTTAAAATATTTTTGCTAGATTCATAATTTATATTGTTTATTTTGGGTTGTCTCACTTTTATATACAATGCCTCCAACACCTAACGTTAGAGTCTGTTTGTAAAATTTTGGTATTTTCTACCATGATGTTTCTAAATTGAGAATGCTGGCAGCCATGTTTTTTTAAATGTTGCGCGATACAGCTAGTATCGGAAAGCGCTCGCAGACTACGGAACACTTTTACACCATTTTACATATAACATAAGAAGGATTATTCGAAAACTGGAAAAAATAAAACGGAAAATTGTCAAACAAGAAAATGCTGTGCTGTTTAACAATATATGCTTAAAGGAGAATATGCTGCCTAAATATACACAATATATATATATATATATATATATATATATATATATATATATATATATATATATATATTATAATAAGGTCGTATTCCTGTATGTTTGTTTGTTCTCGATTTTTTTTTACACGGTGGTCGCCACTTATCAAGGCCCGGAAGCCACTCAGGGATAAGGGTTATTGCAAGTACAGTACGTTAGTGTGGAGATTTAATGAAGTGTTTACTTAAGAGGGCGGTTCATTAGGAATTTGTTAACGTTGGACTTGAAGACATCCAAGTTGTAGTCAGGTGGGAAGCAGACAGACGGAACAGAACTCCACAGGCGTGCAGTTCTAAGAAAGAAGCTTTGTTCATGGAATCCACGTTTTGATTTAGGCACAGATAACGAGTGGGGGAAAGTTTTCACAGTGGATTCAGCTAGACGGGTGTTGCTCAATATATACAAAAAGTACAGTTTCCTAAATAGATTTTAATACTGAAAACGAACTTTTATATCCTTTTACTCCGGCATGATTTCTATATATACTATTTATTCAAACGAAATCAACATTCAAGAGGATATCTCATTTGCATATTACATTAAAGAAAATATGTTTTAATAATACGGTATAAATTATTAAAGGAAATAATTAATATAATCAGTGTAAGTTTTCGATTTAAAGTATATTTATATAATTTATTATTAATTTAATTCACACTTAATTTATTTTTAATTATTAATATAACCAACATCAAATGCGTTTAAAAACGGAAATAAGTTTTCATTTAACCTGTGGGTTATTTCCCTTTAAGCTATTAGGTTTTGTTTTCCTGTTTGAATTTCATCGGTGAAGATGACTATGATTTATGTTTTCAAAAATCCAAAGTATGATCAACTTTCAGGGAAAGCGTAATAATTTAGGAGATCCGATGTAAATAGTATTTGATTAAACCTTCCGCCTGGTAATATTTTCCACCTGGCAACGCCGGGTAAGTAAAACCAGTACACACGCGCATGCGCGCGCAAGAAGCCCTAATAATTCAAATATATAAAACACTTTTGTTCACGCGATGGTATTGGCGTTACGTGATGCATGATACGTCGGAAGTACTTGCCATTGGCGTTCCATCATAAAGGCACTCCAATTTCAACAGCATTTTCTTAGTAAATATGAACAGACCCCCCCCCACACACACAGACACACACACATATATATATATATATATATAACTGCTTCATTTACTCACATAAATTAATATACGAAAGTATAAATTTAAGCGTAAACTTAAGTATTTACTTCAACAGTGCTCAATACGTAGTTAGTAAGTTATAAATATACATGGCGTTTAAACTACACTGAATATTCCGCGTTTCATCCACTCTAGGATTCCTCAGGCTTATCCGAGAATTTTGTGGTTGTCTCGCGTTTTTATATACGCATCTTCTATTGAGTTTTTTGTTAGCAAATCAGCTTTCTAGTATTAACCGCACCCTTCCTAATCAGCCAATGAGCAGGCACTTACAGGACAAAGGCCCATTTGACCTCCGGTTGACCTGTTCCTTTGTGTTTGCTACTTAGCGTAGATATCTAGTGTCTTGACTTGTTTTAAATCTAGGTTAAGTCTTTTTTATATGTTAGTTTATATACATATATATATATATATATATATATATATATATATATATATATATATATATATATATATGTGTGTGTGTGTGTGTGTGTGTGTGTGTGTGCGATAGTTTACGTATATGCATGTTTATTTATTTGTTTATAGACTTAAAACAGGTCAAGACACTAGATATCTAGTGGATACTAGAAAGCTGATTGGCTAACAAAAAACTCAATAGAAGATGCGTATATAAAAACGCGAGACAACCACAAAATTCTCGCATAAGCCTGAAAAATCCTAGAGTGGATGAATATATATATATATATATATATATATATATATATATATATATATATATATATATATATATGTGTGTGTGTGTGTGTGTGTGTGTGTGTGTATGTATATGTATGTGCGTATGTTTATATATGTGTGTATATATATATGTACGCGGGTGTATCAGAGTATGGAATTTTGTGCATGTATTTGTGTATATTTACACGTTCAAAAGTCGGTACTCCTATTGTGTTTACATTTATTTATTTTTATATTTATTAATATTTTAGATTTCTGTGCGGATGTGTACATTAGAATATACCAAACGTGTGTATCCACTCCTAAGTGTATGTATATATATGTATGCTACTTCTAGAATAGAGTGTGTATGTAAATTGAGAATGCGGGAAGTATATATTTGACCACCGGCTAGGCCAGACAGAGTGTATGATCTCTCAAGCGGGTTAAAACCAAAAAGACAAGATAAAAAAAGATCTGTAAGGAATGGATCGTTAAAAGATCTTACTTATCCTCCCCAAACACGTACCCCCCACCCATATTAGGTGACGAGATGTCTAATTTTGTAAACGAAATGCTTTGTTTGTTGAAATTTCAGTTTTCGAGGGGAATTCATGGCCTGAAGACGTAATCTCCCCAGCACGGGTGATTACAGAAACATGTATGCACATATGTAGCCATCAATGTTTGTATAAATAAATTTTATATATATATATATATATATATATATATATATATATATATATATATATATATATATTAGAAAAATCTTATTATTTAAAAGTATTTCAAATTTTCAAAAGGACATTAAAAACCTGTAAAAGAGGTATACCGAATTTTTAATTATCCGACAAGGAGTACAAATAAACTTTATATATATATATATATATATATATATATATATATATATATATATATATATATATATATATATATATATATGAGAGAGAGAGAGAGAGAGAGAGAATTTTCAAATATTTGTACTGATGTTTTTGTTTTCTTAATTTCATTCATCCAGAGGAGGTCTCGAAATAAAGACGAAACTTTGATGAACACATAACTCGGTTTGTTCTTCTCTCTCTCTCTCTCTCTCTCTCTCTCTCTCTCTCCTCTCTCCTCTCTCTGCGTGTGTGTGATGTGCTTTTCTCCTATCTGCAGTCTCTGTCTTATAACAGAAACGCTCTATCGTTATTTTCATGGCAAGTGCTCGGCTGAACTTGACTATGGTTCTCCACAGCAAATACCCGACTATCTACAGCAACTATCAGTAATTCCCTTTACTTTCTATCTGTACCTAAATTTAAAGAAAATTCCGTTAGAAGAGTTTTTTCCCCTAGAGCTACTTGTCTGTGGAACACATTATAGCAGAGCTACTTCCGAGCTGGCTATGACATGTTTGTTTTCAAGTCCAACGTGAACAGGTCCTTGAAGAGCCGCTCTCTAAAAGAAATTATCAAATTTCCATTACGGTACCCATTAACCCTTATCCTTGAGTGGACTCCGGGCCTTGATGAGTGGTGACTATATAAAGTAAAAAAAGTAACTTCCTTATTCCTAGCAGTTAAAAAAATGTAAGATAAAATAAAAAATATTTAAAACACAAACAAATGATTTCAGGTACCATGTCTATGGTAACATTCATTTGTTGTATGTGTAATTTTGAACCACTTTTTCGTTTCGTTGTTCATTGTAAAACATAATGTAGAAATGATTTAATTGAGATATTACACACAGATTTTTATTATTACATTCATGAAGAAAGCGAGCGTGGAATGTCAACTAGTGAAAATTATTTAAGAATGGCAAAGACTGATGATGAACCAATGGAAATTGGGTATGTTTGAAAAAAAAAAAAACGAACAAAAACAACAACAAAAAACACTAAAAAATTCTTAAAGCCTTAAGACAAGGTTATAAGATGTATTTTGGCTGCTAGATGATAACGTTTGCTTTTAAACTACTCGGATTCACTGACTTGAAGATACCAAATGCAATGCGACCATTTTATTATATCATCTATCAAAGCCAAGTGTTTTCGTCCATCCTGTTCACCATATCTTTCATGATTTTTTTTCTTTGTAAAAGTGCAGAATAGTTAACAATCTAGAAATCATAAAACAAAAACAAAAAAACAAAAACGAATCACTTATACGAAATGCAGTAGAATGTAATTATTTACATACTTGTATATTTTAAGCAATCACGTCTGCTTGTATGGAAAAGGTGCAAAAATAGGCCAACTGAAAAAATAGACAAAATCGGTGAAGAAAAACATGGCTGCCACTGTGTGCATTTTTTTAATCGCCTCAAATCTAAGTTCGTTTCAATTTTTTAACTATTTTTTAACTCGAAAAGTTAATGAGCTACGAAGACGGGAAAAGTACCATTAAAACGATTTACCTTTGTGCTTCAGAATGTAATTTTCTACATCGTCGCCACAATTCTCAAAGCACTTTTGCAAGCGATGAACGAGAGATTTGATGACTCGGTCGTAAAAGCCAGCGCCTGCGGAGGCGGTCCATTGTTTTTTATTCACGGCTGCGATTACGGCGTTGCTGTCGGAAAAATGCTGCCGCATAACGCGTTCTTCAGACGTCCGAACAAGTGTCAGTCTTACAATGCCAGATGAATACTTACCTGACATAGGTCAGGCCCGGGCCCTTCGGGGCCTGGGCAACAAGTGTCAAGCAAAGACCATATGTGGGGCAACCCCACATATAAGACCTTGGTCAATGTAGGGACAACCCTTTATACCAATTGTCACTATCCAGCTCCCCTACTCCCCAGGGAGTTGGTCCCCATTTCTCCTTCACTCCTCACTTCAAAAATCGGCCTTGTGCCTAATTTGCTCGGTGGGGGAGCAAATAAATACCCTTACCATGCAAATAAATACCCTTACAATGCCAGATGAGAACTATACAATGAGTGGGACAGCACAGTTCTGCAAAACTTTGTCACATACTTAGTTGTCAATCGGTGTAGTTTAAGTATTATACTGTTTAGCATAGTTGGAATAGGGTATGATGTTAATTGGTTTTTGTTAGAAAGAGAAGCCTTTAACAGCTTCGGGATAAGAAAAATATCACCTCATGATCTTCTTAATATCCCAAATAAAGAGAATATTCCAAACTTAAATTATTCATGCGTTATATATATATATATATATATATATATATATATATATATATATATATATATATATATATATATATATGTATGTATGTGTGTGTGTGTGTGTTATTTGAATCTTGAATGAATCCAATTATTTACGAAAGTGCATTTTTACCTAAATGCGAGTTGGAAATAATTTTCCCTTTAACCAATTTGGTACCCCCCACATGGGGAGCGGCATGTATATTATTTTTTAAATATAATTATAGTTTTAAAATTATATTTTTCAAATTTTAAAATAATATATATATACACTTGTCTAGCTGAAAACGCTATCAATAATTTCACCCACTTTTATCTGTGCTTAAGCCTAAACGAAGATTCCATGAACAAAGTTTCTTTCTGAAAACTGCACACGTGTGAAACTGTCTTTCGTTTGCCTGCTTTCCAGCTGACTACAATATGATCGTCTTCAAGTCAAACGTAAACAAATTCTCGATGAGGCGATCCCCCTAAGTAATTCAATTCACCAAATTTACAGTACTAACGATTACTACGATATTGTCTCAGTGACTAATGTACACTCTTAAACATTTATTCTCAAATGGCCTCTGGGCCTTGATAAGTGGTGACTTATATATATATATATATATATATATATATATATGTGTATATATATATATATATATGATTAGTTTTTTTTTTTAAAAGAATTCCAGCAGAGTGCTCAATTAAAAGGAAAATCCAAATTGTAAGAGCGTATTTATATTTTGTGTACAGAAAGTTGTTAGTTGAGACAGATCATTGGTACCGTCAGTTTCAAGCCCGATAATAAGGCCTGTTTAAGGTATCCTTATCAAGCTCTCTTCAGCCAATATTCGTCTATACCCCTTCAGCCAATATTCGACTATACCCCCGCCATAATATTGACGAATATTGGCTGAAGAGAGCTTGATAAGGATACCTTAAATGGGCCTTATTATCGGGCTTGAAACCGACGGTACCAATGATCTGTCTCAACTAACAACTTTCTGTACACACACAATATATATATATATATATATATATATATATATATATATATACTTTTTATGTATTTTTACATGAAAATTTAGATATTCATGTAAACTAGTTATAACTAACTGGAGGCATCATCAGAAAATATTGCTTTTACAAAGTCCAGTCTTTAATCGATGTTGTTTCAAAGTTCACAAAAGTTATAGTCTTGAGAGCAATCAAATTATATTAAAAGGTTAAATAAATAAAAGATTAATTAAGTAAAATTAAAATACTTATGTTTAGTTATCGAAGAACACACACATACACATACATATATATATAAAGACAATGCATTGAGACAATAAGAAAAACTACAAAACAACAAAACAAAATCACAAAAATAAGTGTGCAATGTCTGGTGGATTAACAAAGGCAAGTAAGAAGGAAAGGGAGTGGATAAGTGGGTTGAAATTATAACCGCACAAAGGAGAATGTAGATCACAATCGACATATCACGTAGACAGACTGTCTGGCGTTTAAGTAGAATAATAAGAAACATTGGCTACCGAACGTAATAAATGTATTTATTTATTTATTATGATGAACATATGAATATATATATATATATATATATATATATATATATATATATATATATATATATATATATATATATATATAAATACATTATTTATTTAATCACCAAATGTTCAACGAGGGGTAATACGATAAGAGTTATTCCTTAATTCATGAATTTTTGAAAATGTATTATGTTCTCATCTGAGGAACTAAATAATAAACTTTTCTGTGAATAGTTTAAAAAGTAAAAAATTTGAACTTGCTGACGCAGAACCTTATTGGGGTAGTGGGAAAGACGGTATAACACATAATGAACAAACGAATTTAGGAAAACTCGTCCCCGGAAAATCATCCATTTTTTGCTAGGTAGGAAAACTCGTCCATTATTAAATAAATATCGATTAAAAACACATTTTATGACCGTTCTTGAAAGAGATATTGTTTTTAAAAGAGACTATACCCCCGCCATAATATTTTTAAAAAATATTTTTTCTTGTTTACTGTTGTTTTAAAAAAAATAAAATCGATTTTTTAAGTGTCCGTTTTCTACCTAACTGGCTTATTTTAAAGCGTTTATTCTATTGAAAAACGAGACTACAGACCGCATAATATATATTTTTTAATATTTATACTTATATGTTGTTGTTTTTAAAAGGGCTAAATCGATCTTTCTACCTGGCTGGCAAAATTGTTAGTGGTTTAATTTGTTTTGAAGCGTTTATTCAGTAAAAAAGAAAGCGCCGAGTGTTACATGAGAATGAGAAATAATGTCCGACATGTGGGGATCACATCTTAGGGGCCCTGATAATCGCTAAAAAATCGAAAATTAAAGAAAATACTGAGGGCTATTTAGTTTTAAAAAGAGACCCTACCCTCCAAAAGAAAAGAAATTTTAATATCTTCTTCAAAAAACAAAACGATAAACAACAAAAATTGAAATTAAAAAGATTCTTAATAAATGGTAGGAGAGTTTTCGATAAAATAGATTAATAAATTTCTTTATTAATTACTTTTTCTCTTAATGATTGACTTAACAATTTTGAAATCAAAATAAAAAAATTCAAAATGAGTTAACGAGAGATTTTCAACACACAGCAACTCCCCCGCCAAAAAAATGTATCGGTTTTTATTTATTAATTATTTCATTATTTAGAACGATAATAAATGTTGATAGTTGATAAATTATAATTTTAGATAATGCATGGGTGCATTTGGTATAAGAGAAAAAAACTAATAGAATTAAAAAACAAAAACAAAAAAGTACCGAAGAAGAATCGAATCTCTCCCTGTTTTTTATATTTTTGTTTTGTTTATTTTTTTTTTTACTACTCCAAAAAATATCGTTAGAATAAGAAAATTTAATGCCTAAATACTAGAAATAAAAAAAAAATTGTAATTAATAAATGAAAAGCGAAACATTTTGGGGAGCGGAAGAGATGCCGTGTGTTGAAAATCTCTCGTTAACTCATTTTTTATTTATTTTTTTATTTTTACTTCAAAATGCAATTGTGATGTTAGGTTGTATAAGGGTATTAACTGATCAAAACCGGACTTTTCCTTCTTTAATCGGACTTTTTTTTCGATTATCGATTTTTAATACTTATCGGAGGCATTCCGATACAAGACCTGTCTAAGAACACTTCTAGACGTATAAAGTACACTTGTGTGAATTTTTTAAAAATCGACCAAACCGTTTCGGAGTTGATTGGGAACTCTCTCATTTTCTCTCTCTCTCACACACACATGCAGACAAAATGTATTTTATATATAAATAAAGGTATATAATGCTAACATATTATCAGTGTTATTAGCGCTGATACCAAATATCCCACTCCAAAATCGGTTCATTGATTTCAGACTAAAGTTATAGTGCATGCATTTACCCATTCATCTAACCATGTATCCATACGCAATCCAGATAATAGACTAGTGAGATCCCTGAAAATTCTGCGGTTAATTAAAGAATTGTTTTCTTGTAACAATGAAACTAAAAGAAACCTGTATTAGAATGCAATATTTTTAAAAGTACTTTAAGAGTTTTGGAGTCGGAAGGTACTAGGTTCGACTTGATTAAAAAACATAATCCGAGCCTACCTCCTTATTTTAAAGTCTTCGAATAATTATACGGCCTTTTGGTAAGGAGCAAGTATAGTATCTGTTTTGCTATTACACTTCATCTTTTCTGTCCTCGGTCAGACTGAGGCAATTTATATTTTTTATTTCAATCCAGGATGTCTCTTTTTGTGGAGTTGTTTTTTTAATGTCTAATTCTGACCTTGAAGAAGAAGAAGAAAAAGAAAATGAAGAAGAAGAAGAAAAGAAGAAGAAGAAGATGAAAAGAGGAAGAAGAAAAGAAGACGAAACTGCAGAAAAATAAAAATAAAAATAAAAAATAAAAGAAACAACTGAAGAATGAAAAAAGAAGGAAAAAAAGCAACTGAAGAAATAGAAAAGAAGAAAAAGGAAAAGAACTTTTTATTACTTTTTTTTTATTTCTCTACGGTTGCTTCAACCGTAGAGAAATAAAAAAAAAGTAATAAAAAGAAAAAGAAGAAACTGAAGAAGAAGTAGAAAAATATTGAGAAAAAAAAGGAAAAAGAAAAAGAACAGGAACAAATACAAAAAAAGGAAAAAAGAAAAACAAGAAAAACGAAAAAAAGAAGAAAAAGTATAAGAAGTAGAAAAACCTGGAAAAAAAGAAAAAGGATAAGAAAATGAAAAATAAAAATAAGAAGAAGCAACTTACAAAGAAAAGAAAGGAAAAGAAAGAAAAAGAAAAAAAAGAAACAACGAAATTAAAAAAAGAGGAAAAAGAAAAAGGAAAGGCAGAAGACAAAGGTAAAGAAGAAGAAAATAAGAATAAAGCAATAACAGAAGGAAAAAAGAAAAAGAAAAAGAAGCAAAAGAAAGATGTAAAAGAAGCAACTAAACAAGAGAAGAAAAAAGAAAAAGAAAAAAAAACAGAAGATTAAAAAGAAAAAGAAAGAAAAAGAAAACAGTAAAAGAAAAAGTAGAAGAAGCAACTGATGAAAAAGAAAAAAAGAAACGAACAGGAGAAGAAGAAAAGGAAATGAACGAAAAATACAAAGAAGAAGCAACTTAAGAAGAAAAAAGACAAAGAGAAGAAAAATAAACTGAAGAAGGAAAAAAGAACAAAAAATGGAAAGAAAGAAAAAAGAAAACGAAAATAGAAGTAGCAACCGAAGAAAAGAAAAACAGAAAGAGAACAGGAAAAAGAAAGAAAGAGAAAGAGCTACTGAAGGACAAAAAGGAGAAAAAAGAAAAAGAAGAAAAACGAAAAAGAAAATGGAGAAGAAAAATAAAAGAAAAGGACAAAGAAGAAGAAGAAGAAGAAGAAGAAGAAGAAGAAGAAGAAGAAGAAAATGGCGATGTGTAGATGTAGGATAGAGTTGTAGCGATGGATGATGAAAGCCGATGAAAGAGATAAGAAAATGGTGTCGCTGCAGCATCCAGGGTTAGCTTGTTGTAAGCCATAGCTAACTTACACTGACTCCCTATCTGATGCGAAATAAACTGTGATGGTGGAACTGAAGGGTGTGTGGTAAGCATACAACCGGTAGTGAGATATTTTCAAAATCCAGCCTTGCATTACGTCAGAGATAAACAAAAAACTTTAAACAATTTTAAAGGATCAAAGTGGGCAATTTATAAAAATCGCGGTCATAGCAGAACGCGATAAAAGGTCTGTTTAGGCATAAAAAGTAGTTTTTGTAAAATTAGAATAAATATTACTCAACGAAGATTTATTTCCAGTTAAAATTCGAGATTCGTTGTTAGATAGGCAGCGCCAAAAATGGCCGAAAAATCAAGTTGTTGTTTTTTAAAACGAAATTACATTTATTAAAATCCATTATTTCTGAGTAACTTTTTTTTTTCAGAAAGATGAAACCCAGAATTTTATCATATAGAAAGCAGAATAATGTAAAACTTTTTCTACTATTTTTAATTGAATTTTAAATGTTAAATTTTCCCCCAGAGTTAACGATTGGCGTTTTTTGTTTTGCACAAAAACGTATATAAATATTAAAAAAAAAAAGGTTTTCAGAAGGATTAATTTGTTTATGTCTTGTCTAACTAAGATTTGGGGTGATTTTCTATAAGAATATGCAAAAATATTATAATATAAGTACCTGGATTTCAAATAATTCCACTTATTCAACTAGGCAACCAGTTACTTCGAGTCGATTTGAATACTGTTTACATTTGTACTTCATAAAAAGCAAACTACGGAAGACCAAAAAGCCAAAAAAAAAAACTTATTTTTCAGTGACGAAAATTTCAATGTATTATTAACGCTGAGGCTGGCCAGTACCAGATGGGTGACCATTTGTATGAGTTTGGTTTTTAATGTGTATGTGTGTGGGGACCAGGCTCTCCAAAATGGGGAGGGGGCAATTTAAAGAAGAATAAAAAAAAAAATTATTTCAGCGTGTTTGGTCCACCGTAGTCGAAAGGCAGCAAACGTTTCCAAACTTGATCGAAAAAATAATATTTTTAACACAAAGGGCACAATATTTATCGATTTTTTTTGTATCGATTCTTCAAAGCATGCCTTGGTTAATAATGGCCATGCATTATTCGGCTCGCTAAAAAGAAATTGTTAATTTATTTATCAAAGATTTTAAAATGGCTTTTTTCGTATAAATATTTAAAAAAAAAATTTTCTTTGTTTTGCTTAACTTAAATTAATTATTTTACTTAACATATTCACCGAATTTCACACTTCAAAACTCAAAAGCGGGATAATTAAACATAATCGAAGTTCTGATATTCAGACATCAAACTAAGGTATGCAAACAAGTTTTATTTTTTTTTAATCTATAATCCCGTCCCTTACAACAACATAATATGTTTTGTTCAGTTTCAGATGATTATTTTAAGCATATTTGGAACCCCCTCAAAACAAGGGGGGGTGTAAGCAATATATATATATATATATATATATATATATATATATATATATATATATATATTGTTTATGAAAAATAAGTACACTGTTATAAAGTTCATTCTTCTCTTAATAATCGCTGAAAATTTCGTATTGATTGGATAATTATCTGATTTTTGGTAGATTTTTAAAAAGACGGTCCGTCAAAAAGTACTTACCTACCCCCACACCCCCACCCCCAGTTTTGGCGGTACCTATTGTTAGATAAACACATTCGGTGGCTATTTTGTTTTGCTCCGGCTTCTTCACATAAGTAGACACTTTGCAAGCGTGTTTTTTCTCAATTTTAGATGCATAATATTTACTGGATTTTTTAGGATAATGATTAACAAAACAACAGCATGAAACTACTTTTAATAGCTAAGCATATTTTTCTCGCATTCTTCCATGAATCGCAATGTTTAATATCTGTTCTGATACTATACTTCTTTTTTTTTTTTGTCCTCAGTTAATAAAGGAAAAGTCATTTTTATTTTTGTTACAATCCAGCGTTCCCTATTTTAAGAATTGGGGTTCCTTCACATTAAAAACCGACTTTCTAACTCTGCCCTTGTGGGAAGGAAGAGAAATAGGAACAAAAAACTTTGATAAATACGAACACAGTTATACATTTGAAGGAAAAGTCCAATTAAAATAAAAAATATATATATATAATCAGAAAAAAAAACAATCAGACCTGTTGGCTCACCGGTTGAGCTCGGGTTAGATTGTTTTAATCTATATATCTATATATATATATATATATATATATATATATATATATATATATATATATATATATATATATATATATATATAAAAGTGAATGTGTCTGTGTGTGTCTGTGTATGCACATTTCCTTACTCAATAACTCTGTCAATTTTTAGTCTACAAACTCGAAATTTGATATACAGGGTACTGAGATTTGGGAAAATCTTTGTGATCGGTTTTCAGCCAGAAATTTGGCTGGTAAGGGGTCAAAGTTCCACGATTTGACCTTTGAGAACTATACCAAACTTCCCCGACAATTTGGGGTCTAAACACTTGAAATTTTAGATATAGGTTCCTTCGACATGGATTTAACTTAATAACTTGATTTGAGTCCAAAACAATAAATTTTAAGGGGTCATTATAGGGATCAAAGTTAAAAGATTGACCGCTTTTCTTTTTGCTCAACATACACCTCCAAACACCCGGGCAACGCCGGGCTTAAATGCTAGTAATAAATAAAAACAATGTGTTTGCAAAGCTAGTTTAATTTGGAAAAAACTAAAGAGATAAATAAATTAGTTTTTCTACTAGCTACATCCCCACATCATCTCTACAGATTTAATAGTATAATTTCTGTGGTGATATTTCTTAGAATATTCCATCTGTGGAACACGTTACCACAAGTCTTGATTCCCAAGTGACTACAGCACGGTCGTTTTCAAGACTAATGTACACAAATACTTGTTGAGCCATCTTCTTGGATAATTAATTAATCTTAAGAAATCTTTAGTCCATTCAACCTATTGCTTCCGGTTATTTCATGGTGGCGATCGCTTTAACCCTTATCCTCGAGTGGCCTCCAGCCTTAATACATGAATACCCATTAGTAGAAAAAAAACTTTTTATGTATAATGAACTTTTTCAGTCTAATGTTTTATAGATAGCTTTATTACCTTTCACTTAAAACATTATTAATCATTGATATTTGTATAGAAATAACTTATCTTAAAAAAACAAACAAAAAAAATAAACAATATTAAAACAAACTATTACTGGTTTCATCGTATTATGTATAGTGGGGGAAAGTATTTTTTAATCTTTGTTTTGTTCGTTTGAAATATAATTTCAGTGTAATTGTTAAAAAGAAAACTATTAAAAAATAAGTTTCACTTTGCAGATGATAGAATACATTTATTTATTGTATAGGGAAAAATATAAACCAAGCGAATTAATAAAAACATATACTTTAAATTAATAATTTTTCGAAATCAATCTATTATATATATAAAAGTGAATCTGTGTGTGTGTCTGTGTACATTTTCCTACACAATAACTTTGTCAATTTTTAGTCTACATACTTGAATTTTGATATACAGGGTAGTGAGATTTGGGAAAATCTTTGTAATTCGTTTGCGGCCAGAAATTGGGCTGGTAAGGGGTCAAAGTTCAAGGATTTGACCTTTGAGAACTCTACCAAACTCCTCCGCCAATTTTGGGTCTAAACACTGAAAATTTTAGATATAGGTTCCTTGGACATGGATCTAACTTAATAACTTGATTTGAGCCCAAAACAATAAATGTTAAGGGGGCATAATAGGTGTCAAAATTTAAAAAATTGACCGCTTTTTTTTTGGGGGGGGGGCTCAACAGACACCACCAAACACTCGGGCAACGCCGGGCTGAAATGCTAGTATAATATAAACGTAAATATAAAAATCCGATAACAAAAAACGTTATTTCATTTTAGCGCTGAGAGCATTCGTAGGATCGACACAGAAAATACTGTACACACCAAATGATGACGTCGTCGGTATTGTGTAAAATCTTTGTCATTGTACACATAAAATTATATGGCCCTAATGATCAATAAACTTGTGTCTGAAATATACCATGCCTCAGTGTCTTGATTGTCCGCAAGAGTTCATGTTGACTGTCTTATGTTTGCCCACATTTTCACGAAACATTATATAACGTTTACACGCAAACAACACATTGTATGCAGTCTACGTCGCAAAAGAGAAAAAAAGAGAAAAGAACTTCAACTCGTCTTTTCTGTTGTACAGCGACATTTATTTTCTCATTCTCTCGCCACGCGTAACTTCTCGTTACAGTTGTGACGTCATCCACATCTCGGACGTGATCGTATTCTCGAGCGTAAATCCACGTCACTCACATGATCTCGAACGTAATTTCCATCTCTAAAGTGATCTCGTTTTTTAATCTTTATTTTTTCCCTACATGTTACGTCATTTCGCATGCATCTGCGTAGGCGCATCTGCGCTGTGTTCCAATACGTATCCTGGAGACAGCATAGACTTAATAAAGAGAGAGAAAGAGAGGAGAGAGATGGAAGCGAGAATGATGTACATTGTATAAGTTAAGAATGCGTGTCAAAAATATAAACTGTGTGAACGATAGATAGTCTTAATAAGAGAGGTATCGCCTGATGAGTTAATTGCAAATTACGGCTAATTAGAACTATTAAAATAGGTTTTCTTTTCAAAGCAGTCTCAATCCCAAATTCCTTAGCATATATTTTGTGTGATTAAAATATACAGGAAAAACACTTAAGCAAGTTACATTGATCAACTCAGACTTTGTATAACAATATCTCTTATTTTGTCCATTCCATAAGCAAGGCTTCTGACAAAGTGGGGAGAACTGCTATTTTCTGGGTCGGAATCTATTCACCTAACACTCATCGTTGGTTAGTTGGGCTTTTCTTTAACCTAGTTGTAGTATTTCTTTCTTTTTTTTTTAGCTCCTTGCATCAACTGGCTTCATGCTTTCTCACTACGGATGCAATTCTCTATCTATATAAAAGCCAAGTACGTCCAAGGATGGAATACTGTTGCCATATCTGGGCAGGAGCTGCTAAAAACAGCCTATCCTGCCTTGACAGAGTACAAAATAGACTTCGCGGCTTAGTGGGGATGCCCTTTTCTCTACCCTGCAACCTCTCTCCCACAGAAGAGACGTTGCGAGCCTATTCTTGTTTTATCATTATTTCCATGGCAGGTGCTCGTCTGAACTCCAATCTCTGGTCCCCCCTCGCCAATCTTTCACGAAAAACACCCGTCTAGCTGAATCCACTGTGAAAAATTTCCCCCACTCTATATCTGTGCCTAAATCAAAACGCGGATTCCATGAACAAAGCTTCTTTCTTAGAACTGCACGCCTGTGGAACTCTGTTCCGTCTGCCTGCTTCCCACCGAACTACAACTTGGATGTGTTCAAGTCCAACGTTAACAAATTCCTAATGAACCGCCCCCTTAAGTAAACACTTCATCAAATCTCCACACTAACGTAATGTACTTGCAATAACCCTTATCCCTGAGTGGCTTCCGGGCCTTGATAAGTGGTGATCACTGTGTGAAAAAAAGAAAAAGAAAAAAAAGAATTCCATAACAAAGAGATACAAAATATGTAAATTATTTAGAAAACTTGTTTCACTAGTGAGACTCTGAAAATTTCAACATGTCTTCTATATCAATATGTATCGTTTACAGGTGTTGAACAAAACAAGAAAAAAAAAATACAACATGCTAACTACATTTAATTTTTTTTTATATAGAAGTCATCACTTATCAAGGTCCAGGGCCACTCGAGGATAAGGGTTAAAGAGTTTACAGTAGTCAATGGGACAATATCATTGTAATCTTTTATAGTGTAAATTTGATAAATTGGATTACTTAACAAGAACTTGTTTACGTTGGCCTTGAAGACGACCATACTGTAGTCAGCTGGAAAGCAGGCAAATGGAAGACAGTTTCAGAGGTGTGCAGTTCTAAGAACGAAGCTTTTTTCATGGAATCTGCATTTAGGTTAAGGCACAAATAAAGAGTAGGTGAAATGGTTGATAGTGGTTTCAGCTAGGCGAGTGTTGCTCGTAAAAGTTTGGGGAGGGGGGACCATAGATTAGAGCATTCTTTCCTTAAAATATAATAGAATAAAATATGTGTAAGTCGGCATAGACTAGCATCACACCAAATCAAGAAAGGTGAACGAGGGTGGAAAGAACGAGTAGAAAGTACTAATCATACCTTCATTGGATGAGTGCAATGAGGACTGGGACATTGGGAGAGGCTTATTGCCACCCAAGTTCCAGAGAAGATTAATAGTCACTGCACAACAGGAGATCAATGGCAGACAACTTTTGCGATAGCGTAAATTCATTTGCAAAAGTTATCAAGGGAGGTAGAGAGTATTGGAGGTCTGGGGAAACTTGTTGCCATTCAGACTCAAAGGAACACCACCGGTTATTAACAGTGAGTGATCACTGATGATTACCTTTATGGGAACTCCTAGTGAGTACAAATAATAATAATAATAATAATAAGAAGAAGAAGAAGAAGAAGAAGAAGAAGAAGAAGAAGAAGAAAAAGAAGAAGAACAACAACAATAATAAACACCAAATCCAAACTCTTTGGACAAAAAGACGAAGCATTAGACCACATAATAAGTGAATGCAGCACACTAAACTCCTAATATATATATATATATATAATGATTAGTTTTTTTTGGAAAAAGAATTCCAGCAGAGTGCTCAATTAAAAGGAAAATCCAAATTTTAAGAGCGTACTTATATTTTGTGTACAGAAAGAATATTGGCTGAAGAGAGCTTGATAAGGATACCTTAAACGGGCCTTATTATCGGGCTTGAAACCGACGGTACCAATGACCTGTCTCAACTAACAACTTTCTGTACACAAAATATATATATATATATATATATATATATATATATATATATATATATATATATAAGTGAACGTGTCTGTGTGTACATTTCCCTACGCAAATAACTCTGTCAATTTTTAGTCTACAGACTCGAAATTTGATGTACAGGGTACTGAGATTTGGGAAAATCGATGTGATCGGTTTTGGCCTGAAATTTGGCGATTAAGGGGTCAAAGTCCAAGGATTTGACCTATGAGAACTCTACCAAACTCCTCTGACAATTTTGGGTCTACGCTCTTGAAATTTTGGATATAGGTTCCTTGGACATGGATCTAACTTAATAACTTGATTTGAGCCCCAAACAATAAATTATAAGGGGTCATAATAGGGGTCAAAGTTTTAAAAAAATGACCTCTGCGGTCTCTTCCAAATTACTCAGACAGTTTCTGGTCTAAATATTTAAAATTTTCCATAAAGGATAGTCAGAGATAGGGCAAGATTTTTCAACAGTTTTGGTCGAACAATTTTAGTTACCAATATATAAATGTATGTATGTATGTATGTATGTATGTTTGCATGTCTGCCTTAAACTTTCAATAGAGGCGACGGATTTTACGAAGATCAGTATCGTTTTAAAGTTCGGTATTTCAAACGACAAATATCGAAAAATTGGCTAAAAACATTAATATCTTCCTCTTCAACTAGGCACGTTTCTTCAGGGGGGAGGTCACTTTTTTCGCTGATATTTTGAAAGTTATCCTCTCCTTTAGATTGTCTAGCCTTTATTTAAAAAAATGTCACTTCCGGTTGGCGGTGGTCGTAACAGCATAAACGTTAGGTCTTACCCCGTTCTTTTTCTCCTTTGCCGTACGGGTTCAAGCCTGCCTTCCTACTGCCATTTTTTTTTTTTTTTTGCTCAACATACACATCCAAACACCCGGGCAACGCCGGGTTGAGATGCTAATATATATATATATATATATATATATATATATATATATATATATATATATATATATATATGAGATTGTTGAATTTTTATTCATTTTTTTTTTATTAGCGATTAATTTCTTTCTTTTTTTTTCGCGTTTTTTTATTATAAGAAAGGAGTTATTTGCCTTTTGTTTAGATTTTTCTTCGCCCACATTTTAGGACGTATTTACTTTTTTTATTTTATTTAAATACTAGCGGGGGGTACCCAGCGTTGCTCGGGTGTTTGGAGGTGTGTGTGGTTTTGGGTAAATCAAAACTATGGGAGGGGGGTTTAAAATAATTTTAAAAAAAGTTTTGGTAGGTAAGTATGAGGATCGAACCCGAACCCTTGAGGCACATTTGGAAATTAAAGTGTGAAAAAAAAATGTTCAACGTTAACCACTTTGACTGCGAGGTAGTATTTCATTTACTGTGCGAACGGTTTTTTTTAATCTTTATTTTCCAAAGATGTTGGGGGAGGGGACCAGCTCCCCATAAAAGGGGATTGTCCAAATTGAATAGCAATTGTCTGATTCAAGGAAAATGTTTTCACAATGATCAAATCTGATTGCTTTCGGACATTTCCGGCGACCAGAAAAATACCGCTAGAATTAGTGTCGCTTTTATTATACGAAACAGCCTAATCCACATGCGGCGAGCGAAAAATGTTGAATATTTATCTTTTCAAAGTCGAACAAATTAAATAGACAGGCGACCTCCGTTGTTAACTCGTAGATATTCTCATTTATATGCGATATAAAATGTTTTAAGAAGTTGGGAGCCTACCGAACGCTTCTCGGAAAAAAAGCCTTTTACAGACATACACAAAAAGCGAACATACATGCATACATGATGATTGCAACGTCTTGTCAGACGAGTGCCACTCCCTCAGACACTGAAAGTTCATGAGTCCGAAAATGACATATAGTCCTGCCGGCGAATTCACATGCTCAAGCAGACATGACACTAGAGACGGTCATTGGTATACATACATATATATACACGCACGCACACATACATCACACACATATATACATGCATACATACACATTACGTACACATACATATACACACACATGCAAACATACACAAGACGGTCATTGGTATACATACATATAAATATATACATGCACACATACATACATACATGTCTATAAGACTACGCTTATATATACCCATATACATACACAATGCATAATACACAAACATACATATACATACCCACATGCATGCATACACATATACATACATATACACACATATACAAATACATACATACATATACTTATACGTATACATATGCACGTATATATACATACACTTACCTACATATACATACACATGCATATATATGCATTCGTACACATATACACATACATGCACATATGCACACATATACATATACATACACACACATATATGCATATACACTGTGACAAATACGCAGTAAGCCATTTGAAGGCATCTTCTAAACGAGCGTAAAGGAGAAAGTAAATTTCATCATTTCTATTTTTGTATCGGCGGTTGGCAAAGTTTGAGAAGAGATCCCTTTTCATCATCTTTGTTTTAGACTTGTTGGCGACGTGAGTGGGAAGAGGAGGGGTGGACGCGTGATGACCTACCCGAAAATACAGGCAGTTGAGCAGTCACCTTGGGTGCGAACGAACGGTCATCCCTGCTACTACAAGCCGTGAATGTATGTCATGAGAAAGAGACGGAAAAAAAAAAAAAAAAAACAACCAAATCAAAAACGTATTATATTCGGGTAAAAGAACCGAAAACCTTCCATTGAGCGCTAAAAGGCTGGAACGGAACTGAAAGAAAAGACGGGAGACACGGGGACTCTGTGTATTATCTTGGAAGGAATAACGGCACCGAGTCGTTCACGAAAACTTTGTGTTGTCTCGCCGGACTACATCAGAAGGAAAGACAACAACTACAATGACTTGTTCATAAGGACTATCTGAGTTGTCGCTAAAAAGAGAACACCAATCCTTCGTCCATAAAAAAAAAAACTGTCTTATTCCTTGCTGGAGACGCTAGCTGGATTATACCCCAAAGCGGTCGCCATTGTGAGTCAGCCCCTTTTTCTTCTCTTGTCTTGTTTTTGCCAACTGCTAAAATTGTTTTCTCCCTCTGCTCGTATTAATATCTTAAGTTTAATCCCAACCCCCATTTATATGTTATCTTTATTTTTTTGTTTATTTGTTTATTTGTTTAATAAATTCTCATTTTAAAATCAACCTTCGGTCCTTCGAGTTGTCTCTGCTTGCTTTGTTAACTTTCTGCGTACGGTGTTCCAACCAGAAGAATTCCCCCTCCCCACACACTTTTGTTAACCCCTGAACGAGCCAAACCCGGACATATTTTTATTTATTTTTTTTTTAGCATTGTCACGCGAACGCGATCGTAGTCCCCAGCGAAAGCCGGTCGTGACAAGCTTGGGGGCTCGTCCGGGATTAAATGTATTCGCGGACTGAACGTCAACAATCCGTAAATCGGTCTCATCCGTGGAACTTATTAGGCTCCGGATCATGTTGGCATTATTCCCGGAAGATTCAACATTGGATCGGATATTTGTGATCAAGGTGATGGGTTCCGTGCTGGTGTCCTGCTGATGGCTTTCGGAATTCGCAAGATTTTCATTGGTATTAAATTCGCTCAACGAAGGCGTTAGGCCTACAAGAGACCGCATGTTGGTAATTTCTAACGGCAAAGTCGTTGATTCCTCATTCGAATCTTTTTTTGATGATGGAATCAAGGAGTACGTGTCACTAATTTTTATCGCTGTTTGAGAATTCTGATTTTCAAAATCTCCCCCACTACTGCTGCTGCCATTACCATGGTCGGAATTTTTACTCTGCTGAGAGTGATCATGGACGATGCTATCTGACTTATCATCAGTGTCGTTATTCTTGTCGCCAGATATAATAGAGGTCTCGTCTTGATCATGCAAGTCCCGAAGCAACATACAAGCCTTTTCTGACGTTGCGTCACCCCTCACCCAACTGTTGTCTAAAAAGTCCAAATTCATATGGACCTCTTCTTGCCAGAAGTCTTTTGAACAGATCAGATCGCTATTATGCTCCGATCCTGTGCTGAGGGCTCCCGACTTTCAACAACCTTTCCGCTTGGCTATTGACGCCAGCGACCATGGTATCGGTTCAGTTCTACTCCAAACCGATCCTTCTGGTATTGAGCACCCTGTGAGTTATTTCTCTCGGAAGTTCAACTCATGCCAGAAGAACTATTCTACTGTAGAGAAGGAAACTTTAGCCCTCATCGTCAGTCTACAGCACTTCGACGTATATATATCATCGTCGAGTCAACCGACCATCATATACACAGACAACAACCCTCTTACATTTCTACATCGAATGAAGAGTAAAAATAGAAGGCTATTAAGTTGGAGTCTGTTCCTACAGGAATATAACCTGGACATCCGACATATCCGAGGCGTCGACAACTTGTGCGCGGACACCCTATCTCGTGTCTGATATGCTCAAATAGAATTCCCGTGAGTAGCTTCAATAGCAGTTAAAAAAAAAAGGAAGTCTAGTTAGAACTAAACCGGTCCCCAGCATTCCGAAAAAGTACTACAGGTAGTCCTTTTTCGTTTTTTTTGGTAGGGAGGTGTGACAAATACGCAGTAAGCCATTTGAAGGCATCTTCTAAACGAGCGTAAAGGAGAAAGTAAATTTCATCATTTCTATTTTTGTATCGGCGGTTGGCAAAGTTTGAGAAGAGATCCCTTTTCATCATCTTTGTTTTAGACTTGTTGGCGACGTGAGTGGGAAGAGGAGGGGTGGACGCGTGATGACCTACCCGAAAATACAGGCAGTTGAGCAGTCACCTTGGGTGCGAACGAACGGTCATCCCTGCTACTACAAGCCGTGAATGTATGTCATGAGAAAGAGACGGAAAAGAAAAAAAAAAAAAACAACCAAATCAAAAACGTATTATATTCGGGTAAAAGAACCGAAAACCTTCCATTGAGCGCTAAAAGGCTGGAACGGAACTGAAAGAAAAGACGGGAGACACGGGAACTCTGTGTATTATCTTGGAAGGAATAACGGCACCGAGTCGTTCACGAAAACTTTGTGTTGTCTCGCCGGACTACATCAGAAGGAAAGACAACAACTACAATGACTTGTTCATAAGGACTATCTGAGTTGTCGCTAAAAAGAGAACACCAATCCTTCGTCCATAAAAAAAAAAAACTGTCTTATTCCTTGCTGGAGACGCTAGCTGGATTATACCCCAAAGCGGTCGCCATTGTGAGTCAGCCCCTTTTTCTTCTCTTGTCTTGTTTTTGCCAACTGCTAAAATTGTTTTCTCCCTCTGCTCGTATTAATATCTTAAGTTTAATCCCAACCCCCATTTATATGTTATCTTTATTTTTTTGTTTATTTGTTTATTTGTTTAATAAATTCTCATTTTAAAATCAACCTTCGGTCCTTCGAGTTGTCTCTGCTTGCTTTGTTAACTTTCTGCGTACGGTGTTCCAACCAGAAGAATTCCCCCTCCCCACACACTTTTGTTAACCCCTGAACGAGCCAAACCCGGACATATTTTTATTTATTTTTTTTTTAGCATTGTCACGCGAACGCGATCGTAGTCCCCAGCGAAAGCCGGTCGTGACAACACACATACATGCATACAAACATATATAAATGTATATACATACACACACAAACATATATACACACAGACACATATACATACATATACACATATATATAAATACATATAAACACACATGTACATATATAAATATACACACATATACATATATAAGTATACATATACATATAAATATACATACACATATACATACATAGATACATATAATGATGGCAGACTAATTGTTACATGCATCCAGCATTTCAGGCGTACACACGTCACAGCTTTTTTATCGCCACAGGACTTTTTTCTTTTTTTTAATAGACAAATGCCTGAGGAAGTATCTATACAAAGATGATGTTACAGAGTTTTAGCTTTGTACGACAGCTAAATCTTTCTCTCTCGGTTCCAAATGTTGACATCCAGCAACAAGCAAGAGCAAGATAGCCAGCAACAAGTCAAACTGCAGACCAGCTTAATGCGGGTACTGGTCTCCCGCTTTGTTGTTTTTTTTTTTAATCAGAGATCCGTTTCTCCCAGAGGGGCTGCCCTCACCACGCCCCACGGGAGCCCTCTCCATCCATCACACACCTGGAAATGAACACATGCATACATACAGATGTATGCCAACATACATATGCATGTGCACACACATGCAAACATACACACATAGTAGCACACAAATACATACATACATACATTTTCGCTTTTATATTTATAGAGTATTTACTAACTATTAATTAATAATTATTACGTACATAAAAGTCATCTATGTATATAGATGACTTACTTTTATGTACGTTTATATATATATATATATATATATATATATATATATATATATATATATATATATAGAGAGAGAGAGAGAGAGAGAGAGAGAGAGAGAGAGAGAGAGAGACCCGAAGATATAAGTTAGCGGAAGACTATCCGAGCGAATGATCGGTTGGACTTGATGTAAAATAAAAAGAAAAAAAAATAGGCAAACACAAAAATAAGGAAAAGAAAGGCACCCCTGAAAACGTATAAGTTAATACGATGCCAGGATATAAACTCTGTCCGTCACAAATTTGGATCTTGCCTGATCAGATTTCTGTCGCGACCAAAAACGAACAAATTTATCATAACGCGATCATATAGAAAGAAAATCGTCTTGAGACTAACTGAAGACTGTATAGCGCCGTCTCTTTTATTAGAACTCAAACATTTCTCGCTATTCAACTTTATCCCGGCCGAGATCACAATGTAGTATCTGTTCTTCAGATGCTGCACTTCAATTTCTTCTTCTCTGTCAGTGGAGGAGAAATCCTTCACGACTGAGACAATTTTTAATTTTTGTTCCTTTTTCTCCGCGTTAAAAAACGACCCTGGTGTCTATCTCTGTCCCGTGGGGAGGCATTGTAAATAGGAACTTTATCCCGGATTACTCTTTGTGCCACCCACTGACATCGTGTAAGTCGAATCCTTTCGCTGTTTTCCGAGATTGATTGTAATCGTTTTTATTCCTTTGCTCGTTTGATATAATTCGCTAGAACCCATACCATTTGTATTTCACTTTATTTTTTTGGTTCTGTATAACTTTCTTTCTTCTTGTGTCGTGGTATGTTTATGCCATAGATGAAGTCATGGTTAACGTTCTCCATAGGTTTCGGTCCATTGCTTGTTCTCGGAGTCCGATGAGACTGCTGATACCCATTGTCCTGCACATCTAGTCTAATATTTTTATCCTTTGCCTTCCCCTGACTATCTTTCCGTCAGTTTCGTTCTCCAAGATTTACCGTTCGATGCCTTCTTTTTCGCGCAATAGGTGTCCAATAAAGCGGCACTGCCTTTCCTTGATGACCAGTAGGGCTATAACAACAGCATATTCTTTTCCTTGTTTTGATTCTCGGGTATATATCCATTGATATCTTATATGTTTTTATGTAGAGTGATGTGATCCTCGGTTGATTAATTGTGTCTAACTGTGTCGGATATATACTCGAGAGTCAAAACAATGAAAAGAATATACTGTTGTCATAGGCCTAATGATCAGCATCAACAAACGATCGACCTTCATTCTTCTTAGAACTTCAGCATTTGACACTCTCTCTATATAACAACACTTCGTTTTAATTATTTGCTGTTAAGAAATGCCTATACTTAAATTATACCTGTTATAACTCGGTGGTTTTGCGTTGTCTCTTTCATGTTCTGTTTCCCCTTTCTATATATGGGACCGGAAGAATCCCCTTCCCCGTGTTTTGTTATTGACACTGAAATCCAGGGACCTACGATCCGACACCGGATTTTTTTTTTGACTATCATTATCACGTGCATAAGTTAAGCAACGTTGAGCCTGGTTATTACTAAAATAGCTAACCAATTTGGGAATTCCAGGCGCTGTATGTAGGAAAACGTCGACATCTCCCTACAAGAGTTGCAAATGCCTAACATCATCATCTCCCCTAATGGGGATATACATGCGACTGGGGATCGCTTGTGAATTTCATACTACAATGGAACTTCCTCCTTTAGAGGAGGCCCTGTCGGTGGGGCATTAGCATACGCCGACTGGATATGACCTTAAACTATATCCGATGGTGAGGCCCCAGCTTGCGGGCTCTGGGAGGTGTGAAGCCACCCTTTAATTGCCATTGCTCCCAGGTCCACTCTGATCCGGAGTGGTAGTACCTGTTAGGGTCCCAACTATGGGTTAAATAGAAACTGACTTGCAAAAAATAAATATATTCTATTAACAAATTTTCAAAATCACCGGATTCGGCATTAAATAACCTGAAAAGGGTTGATATGCTGTAAAACAAAAACAACCAACCAACCAACCAACCAACCAACCAACCAACCAACCAAATCCTTTGGAGGAAGCCAGTTCAACCCGAATAGGGTTAGTGCCGACTGACACATTGTCACGTGCACGCTACCATAATCCTCGACAAAGGTTGAGCGTAGCAACAGACACTGAGTATTATATATAGAGAGAAGAGTAATTCTTTGAAAGAATGTCGAAAATGGGATTCAAATCGGATAAATCCATGATATTTTTGGTGATTGACAAAAGTGATGATTCGGTGTGTTTACAAAAAGATTTTTTTTTTAGTGAAGAGGGCCGGGTCGAGACTCTTAGCTTTGCGGTAGCGACGCTGGGTGCCAAGAAATCGGCCAAAGAATGTTAGTAAGTTACTCTCGATTTACTGATAGTCTCGACTAAACGGTGATATATTAATACCAACTGTCGGTTGCGATATGCACTTCATGATTGAAGTGCATAACTAGCAAGTAATTCAAATAACTGGTAAAGAAAAGGAGGACAAGTTAAAGGGCAGAGGCATTCACACATATATGTAGATATATACACATACATGTATATACCGATATATTTACACATACATACAGTATGTATGTATACATATACGTATGTATGTATACATGCATGTATGCATGTATGTTCATATATATATATATGTTATATATATACTAGAAAAAGTACCCGTCGTTGACTGGGTTCACAAACAGCCTACAGAAAATGGACTCTGATTTATGAAAGTATGATAGGTTATGAAAAGGAAGGGTTGTAAAGAGATAGCTTCGAATTCGGGGGTATCAAAACCAAAGCAAAATATTATGAAAGTAAAAATAAAATAGATAAACCCCATAATTTATTATACCATAGCTGTTCACACTGAAACACTTATCACAATATTCTGTGGATCTATATTAAAAAACCTTGTTAACCTTTGTGACATATTTCCATTCTATGGATGTCAGGCGCGAACGAACACCCCCATAATTTTATTATACCATATTTCTTCAAACTGAAACATAATTATCAAAGTGTACTTACGCAGATGAAAAGTCTTTATTAAAGTTTGTGCCGTTTTCCATTCTATGGAGGCCAAGCGCGAACGCAGACCCCACAATTTTATTATACCATCCTTATTTAAGTTAAAACATACTTATCAACGTATTATTATGTGCATCTATATCAAAAACACTTGTACACGTTTTTTTTTAATTTTAAATTTTTTTATTTCCATACTTTGTGGACCAGGCGCGTACGCAGATCCCACAATTTTAATGAACCACCGTTCTGCCAGATCAAACATACCCATTCTTGTGTCTCGATAAATCTACTATCATTATATGTGATCAGTTTTCTGTAATAGTCGACCATATAGGAGCCTATTCGTGACCAGACACACACACAGACGTTCAGCTTTTTATACATACATACACACACAGACATATATATATATATATATGTACAGGGTGGCCGAAAAGTCCCAGGACACTCTATTTTTAATATTTTGATCAGCTAAAGCATGCGATTATTGCAGCTTTTGCTAGCGTATCAAGGAATTCTCTAAAGAAAATGGCACAAAGAACCTGGAGGCGAATGGAATTGTGCAAGAACAACGAGGGCCAACATACTGATCCCCTAGACCACTAAATTACTCTAGTTGTTTTCTGCTTTGTTTCTAATAAAGTTCTCTTTTTTTGTTGAATATATATGTTTTGTGTGTGTTTCATTAAAAAATACTGTGTTTTATTAAAAATACATGTATAATGTCCTGGGACTTTTCGGCCACCCTGTATATATATATATATATATATATATATATATATATATATATAATGAATGACAAAAGTCTATATTCCAAAGTTCATGATGTTGACCATCTTACAATTTTATTCTTTTAATTCAGTTGACATTTACCATTCTTGACAGTATCTGTTTCGTAGCACAAAATCAATCACTTAGTTATTATATCAATTAGTGAATCTATTTTGCCTTTAACTTGATATAATACTTAAGTGACTGATTTTGTGCTACGAAACAGATACTGTTAAGAATTGTAAATGTCAACTGAATTAAAGGAATAAATTGTAAGATGATCAACATCATGAACTTTGGAATATAGACTTTTGTTATTTATTTATTATATTGCTCTGTAATTTCACTGAGCTTCTTAAGAATGTGTATGTATTATGAGGAAATAAAGTATATTTTCATATATGCATATATATATATATATATATATATATATATATATATATATATATATATATATATACAGAAAATGGTAAGGAAAGTAGCGCAAAAAGGGCATGGGTACACACTTACACACAAATATATATATATCTTCTATCTACTATTATATGAAAGGAACTTTGTCTGTGAGGGGTAATTGTTCCACTCGGAAACGGCTAGGCTTTTTTTTTCTTTTTCTCTTTTGATGTGTTTCGGATTATTCTTACGTAGGTTTTGTATAAGAAGCGATAACTGAAAAAAAAAAAAATCCGATCATACACGATTTTAACACTTATTATCCTTTTGTTTAAAGCACAATAGAACAATGATACTTGACTGTTTGCATTTCAAACTTTAAGGGATGCTATCATTTGCAGATTATTTTATCAAATCAACAGTAGATTCTCTACAGTGCAATGTGAACTAAAGCACTGCGGGGAGGAATTTGAAGCTTAATCCCGGTACAATGTGGAAGAGGAGGGTCCCTAACTATAGAGCAAGCAATCTATTTGGTTAAAAAAATGTGCGATTCTATCGATTTCGATGAGAATAAAAGTATGGCAGGGTGGAACATTTGTTCACTCTCATTTAATCCCGGACACTATCAGGTCTCCCTGCTAGTATATATATATATATATATATATATATTATATATATATATATATATATATATATATATATATATATACACACACAAGGTATCAATCATGCCGGGCTAATGAAAAAGAATTTCAAAAATTATCTGGCGAATATATCAGGTGGGCCAAGTACAACAGAAATACAAACAGTGGCGCTTGGAGAGACGATTAGAATGTTAAAAAGATCTCTCGGTTGGAGTAACCAAACTAACGGGAGAATGTTTGGCATCCGGTAGAATGTCCATCCCCAGCAAAAATAAAGTGATAAGAAAATTAAAACAAGTGAAAATATGTGTGTGTGTGTGTGTGTGTGTGTGTGTGTGTGTGTGTGTGTGTGTGTGTGTGTGTGTGCGCGCGCAATGGTAAGATATTTTATCGGGGTGCTCATCCCACAACTTCACACTCGCGTATGTCTTGATTTTACTTCTTGACAAGGGCGTGTATATAAATGAAAAACTCAAGGATGACTAGTAAAGGAAGAAAAAATACCGCAAAGCAAAAAGAAATAAAAGGGATCCGCCATAAACGAGAGGTAACGCTTGAATTTTACTTGTGTACAGGTAGAATCGCAAATGTGGTATGGGTGGGTATGCATCTAATCGCTTTGATGGTTTCTTGAAGGACATTAGAATGTAAGAAAAACACGAACAAATCTATTGTTACAATACGTCCGTTCAATCTACGCGTTTTACACTAAAAATGCGATTGCAAACCTAACAACACCCCAGCCGTTTTTGAAGATTCTGCCCATCTCTTTGATTAACTCATAGGTTACTTTATGCAGAATACGGACCGTGCTGAAATAATAAGGCTTTAGAAATCTATTCTTAACATGGGGAGGAGGGACTTTTTGCAACCATTCCGTACTTTCAAGTAACAATTCAATAAACAAAACATAACATAAAAATGTAATTTAACTTTAAAATCACATCTAAAAGATAACACGGTATGTATTCTGCATAAGTATGTTATATTTTGCCGGTGGCCGGTCGTCAAATGTGTATTTGATTTCTAAAAAAAATATCAATCTTTGTCATTTCCCGATTATACAATCATTGGCGATAATAAAATCACACATAGCTAGTTATAAAAATATTTCGTTTATTTTTAAATATAACCTTCTGTTTTCGAATGGCAATTTGACAAGTCTAATGGTTGCGTGACGGGGTTGGTATTGTGTGGAAAATAATGTTTTGCTTAGCAAACCTCTCGTGTGTCTCTCTCGACTTCTCTCTCTCTCTCTCTCTCTCTCTCTCTCTCTCTCTCTCTCTATCTATCTATCTATCTATCTCTGTATCTCTTTTTATTTGGCCCTGATGACGTCAACAGGTAATGTTTCAAAAATGTGACCACTCGCTGACCAGGGATTTTAAGTTCTAGAATTTGACCTTCCTTTGACGTTATGTTTGTATAGCACAATCACGTTGACACACCGGTTCTCGCCAGATCACTGAAGTTAAGCAATGATGAGCCTGGTCGGTACTAGATGGGTGACCATTTGGGATAGCGAGGCGCTGTATGTACCGCGAGGTAAAATACCAGGTTGAGAAACTGGCGCGGTCTATCCTTCTCTCGAGGATAGATGGGACTCTCTTAAGCCGTGGTAGGCACTCCATCGAGTGATGGCGTCACGATAAAAAATACCCTGACGAAGCATCGTATTCAGCTACCAACAAGATTTGAATTACTCTACAAACTCGTGTAGTGAGTTCAATCTGGAATGGATGGATGGACTGGCGTTTCATCCAGACTTGTGACTGACCGTTCACAGGATCTAAAATGGACGACATTTCATCCAGACTTGTGACTGACTTTTGTTTGACGTCACTCCCCAGGGACCGTTCACAGGATCTAAAATGGACGACATTTCATCCAGACTTGTGACTGACTTTTGTTTGACGTCACTCCCCAGGGACCGTTCACAGGATCTAAAATGGACGACATTTTCTTTCTTTTGTCCACCTCAAAGACATACTCGCTGTGAAGTGTAAGGAGCTACTATGACAAGTTCAAGATTTATATGGAGCAAATTGGGTAAGGCGCTGGCAACAACGTTATAGTTGATCTCTTACATGTTGGCACAGTCGGTAAAACAAGGGGCAGGAGTGAAATTCCAAGGGCGAGCGATTTGAAGAAAGAAAGTATTAGAGTAGTCAGTTTTCTGGCATCTAGGGGCATGTAAAAGTGAAAAGATTGCTGCTAGTCGGGTGGGTCGAGGGTATCCACGTTGGGGGGGTACAAGTGAATTAAGTTCATCGAAGCACATTCTGTGGAAGTATCAGCTCGGTGCAAAAGTTTTGCCGGTTTGTAGAAGGAGCATTTTAAACCATTTTAATTAATTTCATAGGCATTTTTATTGCTTCAAAATATTGTTATTACTTCAAAATATTGTTATTACTTCAAAATATTGTTATTACTTCAAAATATTGTTATTAATTAAATATATTGTTATTACTTCAAAATATTGTTATTACGTCAAAATATTGTTATTACTTCAAAATATTACCATGATTAATTTATAACTTTTGCTTTCACATTATCAAAGCATCATTGATATTTTTCTGCAATATTTTCACCCATGTTGACTCGAAAACGAACATTTTTAATCAACAGAAAGGGATTCACCTTCCATCATGATAATGCTCGTTTTCACAAAGCATTACTGACTAAAGATCTCCTAAGGAATTTGGTTGGGAAACACTGTCCTATTCTGCATATTATCTTAACTCCCTCAGACTATCATTTATTTCAAGAATTTAGATGGTCTGGAGATAAAATCACGAGAAGAAATTGAAACATCAGTTAGATTGATATTTCACATCCAAATCTAAAGAATTTTACAAGCGAGGCATTTATAAGCTCGTTGACAGATGGAGTCAGGTTAGAGAGAGAGAGAGAGAGAGAGAGAGAGAGAGAGAGCAAAAGGCGTTATTGTTATGAATAAACATTTTCCAAGTTTTTCATTTTTTTCATTTTTCAATATGAAAAAGTATGAATGGGTAAAAACATTTGCGCCGACCGAATGTCTTTGAAACAGAGGGACGCAATACAGCGGCTATGCGACAGAGACTGAAGCTTGGAAGACAGTAAGGAACATATGAGATTAGAAATTCTTCTTTGTAAACTGTCCAGCGGCAAGAGGCTAGTGTTTGGTGCACCAAAACGGAAGAAGTGAAACCTTGCTAAAGGGAAAAACACAAATCCAAATCACAATTTGTCCCAACCATTTTCACCACAGATCTATTTTGTCTGTGTGTGTATACGCAATACTTTGCGTAACGGTCAGCTGTGATTCGTTTGGCGAAAACAGGCATGTTAGGATTCGCGTAAAAATACATTGGGCAATTTGAACACTTCTGCACATGTATTAGTTGTAGTATTTGGACAACTGTTTTCATTTTTGTCGTTATTCTCACAAAAATTCGACCGATGTAACCTCCGACCTTTTTAGATGTATCTTGACAATGGCTCTTATTGCTGAATACCGGAAAGAATGTTTTTGTTCTTTTTTTCCCAAGAAACTATAATCGTTAGAATTCAAAATATGTGATGTGTTTACGGAAAATGTGTCGACTCATTTCTATTTTCGTCTTAATATATTCATTTATTTCAAATAATTATGTATGGCGTTACAGATATCGAGGTGGACAAAGAAATTACGGTTTCAGCCATTTTAAACCTGAGCATGGCAGACCAAAGAAATGCTATGTCAAACTTAAGCATGGCAGACCAACGAAATGCCATTTCAAACTTAAGCAAGGCAGACCAACGAAATGCCAATTAAAACTTAAGCATGGCAGACCAACAAAATCCCATTTCAAACTTAAGCAAAGCAGATCAAAAACAATGCTTAAATAGCATTGTTGTTGTTCTGCCTTACTTAAGTTTGAAATGGCATTTTTTAGTCTGCCATGCTTAAGTTTGAAATATGGCAAACCAGCGAAGTGCCATTTAGTCGTCAGCATGGCAGACCAAAGAAAAGATATTTCAAACTTGATCATGGCTCGCCAACGAAAATGTCATTTTAAACTTAAGTATGACAAACTATCCAAATGTCATTTCAAACTTAAGCATAACAGACCAACAATATGCCCTTTGAAACTTAAGCATAGTAGACCAACGAAATTACATTTCAAACTTAAACAAAGCAGACCAACTAAAAGACATTTCAAACTTAAGCATGGCAGATCAACAATATGCCCTTTCAGACTTAAGCATAGCAGACCAACGAAATGACATTTCGAACTTAAGCATGACAAAAGAAAGGAAATGGCATTGCAAACTTAAGCGTGAACAAATCGACACATTGACGGACAGGTCTTCTTATAGTGATGCTAGGTCGCAACTAGAAAAAAAGTGAAGAGAAGTTATGTTCCTTGTTCTAAAGGTGAACATACGTCAGTAGTTATTTACACATGCAAAACCTTCGAGCAAAATATGTTGAGACGAAGAACGAAGGGTGGAGTCCATGTAAATCGTACAAATATTTCCTCTGTATTGCTGTATTATTTATCAACATGTTCTGTTGTTCTAGACCATTACTGCATAGATGATTTCATATGCACTAAGTACCTCCACAGACTTTCTCAGCAAACACACACACACACACACACACACACACACACACACACACACACACACACACACACACACACACACACACACACACACGTGGTTTCAGCTGACGTAATCAATTTCACATGAAAAGAAAACAATAAAAATACCGTGAAAAAACAAAAGAAGTATAAAAAAGAGAAAAAAAACAAAAAAACAAGACCCGATATTCTTAAGATGCGTCTGTTGTAAACTTGCGTTTTTTGTGCGTTTACTTTGTCTTGTAACCAATAAACAAGTGAAACCTCCGACCTTGAGCATATAGTGCAACTGGGCAAAAGATGGTTGGTTAATTTTAGCTCATCCAAAACCAATCTTCTACTTTTTCACCATAAACGCCCTGATCCCCTACTCTGCCCCAATTGATATGAAAGGCTCTCGTCTCAAAAAGGCCCCCTGCTTTGACAAGCGTCTGGGTCTGACCTTTATAATGGTTGCATCATTCTACCGCTCCAGAACGTATCTCATTCCCGGCGCAATTCTCTACTTCTATAAGAGCCAGATACGTTCTTAAATGGAGTATTGTTACCTCATCTTGGCATACAATTCTAAAGGCTTTGTATATAAAAAGGAAACGTTCCACAATAAATTACATTAACTACGAACCCAGTCGTGATATTTTAAAGTGTCTAGGTACATAATTACAATAAATAGGCGAAAGGGAAAGAGAAAAACTGTACATTTTAATTATTTAATTGGAATTCATTATTGAGATAAGTATTACTTATTCATTTTTATTTTATTGCGAACTATTATCCTCATCTTTTTTTTTTTAGTTGTTTCACGACGTTTCGGCCAACTATTCCTCTGGCCTTCGTCAAGTGGTATAGGAACTCTGAATCTCCTGACTGCATCCACTGCAATTACTGTCTTCATGGTGAGACGACAACAAGAAGGCAGTAATTGCAGTGGATGGTGTCAAGAGATTCAGAATTCCTATCCCGTCGCGGTTACCACCCGAGGAAGGCCAGAGGAATAGTCGGCCGAAACGTTGTGAAACAACTAAGAAAATATGAGGATAATAGTCCGCAATAAAATAAAAATTAATGTAAGTTTTAAATTGTAAATTTTATTATATTGTAATTTTAATACACTTGCTTAAATATTATACATGCATACAATTGGATACGCCTTAAACACGTGAACACGTCTCACCACACGCACTATTATATAAATAGCCACGCGTTTTAAACCCCGCAGTCAAACAACAGCCTGAAGACGACTGAGCAGAAACAATGCAACAACACATAACATATGGATCCCACATACAAACATTCGATAATACTACAAAACGATTAATACGTAAACTAGCAGAATCCGTGGAAATTCCACGGTAGTTAAAAATTTGTAAAACTCATCCATATATAATACAATGATTGCAGAAATCTTCCTCTGGATCAAATTGCGATAGTTTTGCAATAACAAATACCACATAAAAATTTATTATGTCTAAACTATTACCCACCATCTTACGTAACTTTCGAACGCCGTCACATACACATTCATTCGTTATAATAAAACCCTACCTTAGTTCCTACAAGCGACATCATTACGATCACCAGAATCTTTAGACGAAGTAGTTCCTATTTTCCTCTCCAAATCAAAAGTCCTCCCATCTCTCCCAATCAACACCGAGTAATTATTATATTCATTATAACTATATTGCCATGCCACTCTTATTAACTGGATGAAACACTCATACACGTACAACTACCTTTACACTACAGTATTTGAAAATAATGATCTCTTCTAACATTCCGGCTGTTGCTATTGGCTAAAACCATAACATTCTATTATTCTGCATTACACACATTACTAAAAAAAATGAACACGTTAAACCTTATTCAATATAGCCGCTCAATCTACACGAATAATTACTTTTATGCATATTAAACCAAATTAATAATTTCACCACGCTCATATTTATAACTTTACGTAGTTATACCCTCACCTTTTACTACAGACACATTATCGGCACGTATTGCTTTTGATCAATTATAATTTTCTATCGTTTCTTTTCTGCGGTGTTACAGACTAATGTTTACAAAAACTTATCATAACATTAAATTTTAAGTTACACAAATAAATAGTCGTAAATTTGGCACAAAAAGTTAATAATGCTGTTGTTTCGTTGGTTTCAACGTCGTAAATTATGCCATTTTGCATTATTTAGATTAACATTATTTACATATTGGTACAATACAAAAATTTCGCCAAAGCTTTCTTTTTATCTTGTACGGTTTCTGCGTCCTAAATTATGCGATAATAAAATGAGCTGACCTCTTAGTAAACGAATACAAGCTGTTGTTTCTACCCGAGTATTAACAGAAAACCACCGAACCACTGATACTTTCATTATATGAAAACATTTACACAAAAAGCGGTGTCACATTTTCCTTTGATTTAACAGTAAGTGATATGGTACGGTACTTAAAAAGAAATACGAACCAACAATATTTCCTTTATATGAAAGCATTTAAAAAATAAGATGTTGTAACTATTTCTATTATTATTATTATTATTATTATTATTATTAAACAGTACATGTTATAGTAGCGTTTTAAAAACATTTGTCTTTAACATTAAAAAAAAAATTCGTCCCAGCTTTCTTCCTCTAATGTTTTAATTTAATAAAAAATATCTTTCACTCTAGCGTTCGAACTTATGAGATGAAACATGAACATACATAAAAGAGAGTTGTAGTATCCCCCTACATCAAAGTGGCACCTAGATTAGGGTGATTAGGGGGAAAAAAACCCAAAACAAAGAGCGTCTTCTAAATCCTTATACGATTATATTTTCTTCTTTGGTTTTGTTTTCCTTTGTTTTTAGAGGGCGTTTTGGGTGCTTTTTCTGCTTTTTTATTATTATTATTATTATTTAATACTACTGTGTACAGACTAACAAATCATAAAAACTATTTCTTATTAGAAAGAACATATTTTTACACTCAAAGACTGAATTACATCCACAACATTTCTCATTTTCATTAATTTTTATTCGGTTTGTATTTGACTACATTTACGTCAGTTTTTTATAATTTTTTTTCTGTCAAATAATTTACGCCGCTAAAGTACACATTTTCCCTTCATTACATTGATTATGGATAGACTTATTTGTTATATATTTGCTTTTTTTTTTTTTACTATAATTGGTTTTTGTTTAGTTATTCATTGAACTAAATTTTTATAAAACTAATATAATATATAATGATGTTTCTCCATAAAATTAATAAAAGTAGATTTTTTTTTAACTATTAAAAAGTATGAAGTTGATTGGTTGGTTGGTTGGTTCCTAGGTAATATATTGATTGGAAAAAAAATCAAACCTTAATAAACAATGACTTTCCCTATAAAATCGTTGATAAACTCATTAAACTCCATTTAAACAACGTCCATCCTTAAAAATTGAAACCCTAAACCTAAGAAAAACGACACCATCAAAGTATACTATAAAAAACAATTGCACATTAACTACAAAATAGAAAAACTAATAACAAAATTAATTAAAAGATACACAATACCCACCGACCAAAACAAAAAATCAAACAAATAATATATTAAACTTAATTTTAAACTTCCAATTTAATAATCAAAAACAATGACAACGCTAACACCACACTAAACCAAACTAATGTAGTATATGCATTTATTTGCCCCTTTGCATATATATATATATATATATATATATATATATATATATATATATATATATACCCGGTCGTAAAATACACTTTAATATGATATTTTCATTAATGCAGATTTCGTGTTTATTATCATATTATATTGGACTAAATATATATTAATCATTTAAAAAGTAAAAAAAAAAAAAAATGTCTCGTGCGCCACCATCGAGAATCGAAACCAAAACGTTTAGCTTACGATTTACGTTTTCTTTTGACGTGAATGACTGTACTATGAAAATACGTTTGCTGCAAGATTAAAAATTAAAACATCGACCAACAGCTATTACGTTACGCATGCATATTCGTAATGCCGTCATACGACCTTAATCTGGCAAATTCCATTTCTTTAATTTTCATACTTTTGCACCGATTTTCCCCCGGCTAAATCCCAAATGTAAAGCTTCGCATAGATTCGAATACCCTATATATTAAGTTTTATGTCTGTAGACCAAAAATTAACGTAAAAATTAACATAAAAATATACATAAAAATTAACATAAAAATTAACATAAAAATATACATAAAAATTAACATAAAAATATACATAAATATGTATAGAAAGAGGTTTGTGTTTACCATAAGCTTTTTACGCAAATATTACGCAAGTATAAATCATGTAGAATATCTGCATGAATATAATTACACGTTTAATTAATTACATGTTTAAAAGAATATGAAAATTAGCTAGTTTTTTTTTGCAGATGAATACAATTCCACGACCCATATATAACAAAGTTATATTTTTGTTTAAATAAGCAAAAAAAAGAGGGTTTTGAATAAGCAGAAAAAAGGTTTTTAATATGAATATCAATACACTAAAAAAAATTATAGGAGTATATATAATATATATATATATATATATATATATATATATATATATATATATATACGTACTTTCACATGCAAGCATATATATATATATATATATATATATATATAATATATTTTAGTCATCGACATACAGACCTGTTTCGTTGTTTCACAACTCATCAGTGCCGCTAGACTAACACCTATCCCAAACCGAGGATCGAACCTAGAACCGTCGTGATTACAGTCGGCAGCTCTACCCCTGACTACGGAATCGGTGGCCGAAATTAATCTGTCCGAATGTCTATTTAAATAAACATCCGTCCGCCACTCGTAGAGGGCTCAAACGTTTGTTTGTAAACAAACCGCGAGCTTCGCATTTTTTCAGCTGAATTAAGTAGCGAGTAAGATAATTTACGATAGTGCTCTACCCAAGAGGGGGGCTTTATAAAATATATTTTAGTCATCGACATACAGACCTGTTTCGTTGTTTCACAACTCATCAGTGCCGCTAGACTAACACCTATCCCAAGCCGAGGATCGAACTTAGAACCGTCGTGATGACACACACACACGAGATTTATTTTCACATACGCCGTCACTCACATTATATATATATATATATATATATATATATATATATATATATATATATATATATATATATATATATATGTATAATTTGTTTCCATCGGATTGTCGATGTACGGGAAACGGCCTTTTCAAGCACCTGTCACCTGCGATCAAAAGTGGGTTATATATGCACAGGAATATTAAATGCGTCGCATAAAAGAAAAGGGAACAGTTCAACTATTTATGTCTACTTTATTACGTATTCCCCGCCCGACCTATCTATACATGCATGTGTGTGTGTTTGAGAAAATAAAACAAAAAACAATCAAATAGATCGGCTTTGTTTAGTAGTATCCGTTCGAAATTTTATAGGACAACCGGAACCGCTATAAATAGTTTGTTATCTGAACCGACTGCAAATACACGCTCAAAAGATTGCTCGCTTTTTTTTTTTTTGTTTTGTTTTTTAATTACCATTTTCAATCTATGGTATCTGGGATTCTGAAAACTGCTTATAACTAATCGTTTTGGAGCATAGACCAGGGCTCGTTTATTTGTTTCTTCACAAGGATAGAGATGCAGCGGTCATAAATAAACAGTTATTTTTTTTTTCATAGGGAGAAATGTCCCCACTAGGAGGTTTGGTTACACACTGACCGATCCGTTGCAGTGTTCATTAATTTCATCTGTCCCCTGAAGAACTACTTCAGCCTCATTATATATTATTTTTATTTGACTCTATTGAGATGAGTAATTTATGTATTGATTCTGTTTTTGTGGACTGTTATTTTTATTTTTATAGTTGTTGTTGTTGTTGCTGTTGTTGTTGTTGTTTTACCACGTTTAATAGATTAATACATAAATTACTCATCTCCAAAGATTTCAATAAAAAAAAAAAATAATAATAATACATAATACTATTCGGTACGGACCCGACAATGGAAGACCAGATAAAGAACGAAAACTTGGATATATAAGACTAAACAAATCCAACCTTGGTAAGCCCCGGCGCAGTGGATAAAAGCGTCGACTCTATGCGGTTCCATGTGAGCATTGTCTGAAGAAAGCGGTTTTAGTTCTACCCAAAGCAGGCCAGAGGATTAGTTGGCCGAAATGTGGTGAGATAAAAACAACTGTGGAAGGCAGTGATTACTGGAGATACAAGACTCAGCTTCCTATCCCGTCGTAGTTAATCACACGAAGAAGGCCAGAGGATGAGTTGGCCGAAACGTGGTGAAACAACAACTATGAAGATGAGGATAACAGTCCGCAGAAAAAAAAAAAACTGCTTCAGCCCCATTGGGAATTACGGTTGGTTAGCAGAGCGAGCAACGAAGAAATACACCCCTTCTCTCTAACTTGCATCTGTCCACTGGACGCGCAAACGTCGACTATCTTCGCCTGAAAATGAATGCTGACGGACTTTCCGAGATCCATAGAATTTTCTATCTTACCTCTCTTCACTTAGACGCTGTCCAACTTTTTCCACCTATACGAAACGATGTAGGTAACTTCATTTGATAAAGCCTTTCATTGTTGTTGTAGAATGGGGGTTTCTGCGACGGTTTTCCTTATATATATATATATATATATATATATATATATATATATATATATATATATATTAGTCTTGGAAGTTTGTTAATCTTTAAAACTATGCAAAAAAAATTATTTTTATCATTCATTAGAAAACTATTTAATAACCTGCAATCAATGCATCAACTTGATCTCTCGAATTCACTATAGTACTAATGTAATTTAAGGGATCATCAGTTGTTTACTATGAAACACTGTTTCGGGGATTTAATTTATATATATATATATATATATATATATATATATATATATATATATATATACCAACTAGCAAAAGTACCCGTCGTTGACTGGGTCCAAAAACAGCTTACAGAAAATGGACTCTGATTTATTAAAGTATGATAGGTTATGAAAACGAAGGGTTGTAAAGAGATAGCTTCGGATTCGGAGGTATTAAAACCAAAGCAAAATATGATGAAAGTAAAAATAAAATAGGTAAACCCCATAATTTATTATACCATACCCCAAGGACGTCTTGTATGACGAGCTGGCAACAGGACAGCCCACTTCCCAAGGTCGCCCGGTTCTCCGCTACAAAACTGATGGGCGTCGACCCGTGCAGCTGGGAGCAGCTAGCAGACGACCACGGAGAACAGGAGACGATGCAGAAAACAGCGTCAAAATGCCGCAGACCCCAGCATACCATCCTTACTGTGCCCATGTAGCAGAGACTGTCATTCTCGAATGGGGTTCCAGGGACACGCTGAAGACGCCCACAGACAATCCGCTGAATCAAGAAGACGCATGCCATTATCTTCCGAAATAGAAGATTGCCTACTATAAGAACAGATACTACAGTTCGCTCGTATGCAAAAGACTAAGGTGTGATCGAATAATTGTCTATTATTATTATTATTATTATTATTATTGGCTCACAAAGAACTTTCACATAGGTTATCAAATATCTCATTGAATACAGGCTATGGTGTTCCTTGGAAGCTGAGTGACAACAAGTCCCCCCAGATTTTCCAGTACTCTCCACCTCTTTCGATACCATTTGCAAATAAATTTGCATTATCGCAACAGCTGCTTGCCATTGATTTCTCGTTGACAGTGGTCATTGTTTTTTACTGGAATTTGAGTAGCAATAAGCCTCCCCCAAAGTCCCAGTTATCTTCGCACTTATACAGTGGAGGTCAGGTCAGTGCTCACTTCTCGGTCTTTCCTTCCTCCTTGGCTATTTGGTTATTATTATTATTATTATTATTATTATTATTATATAGTAGTCTCAACTTTTGCGTGCTTTTACTTGGATTTTTCTCTCTTTTGACTTTAGACATTCGAGCTGTATTTTAACGTTTTTTGCCGTTCCTAACAAGCAAACCATTTTCAGGTTGTTTCGTTCTACGTCATTTTGAAGTTCTCAGAAATCAGTAATATATAAGTCCGGTGAAGCTGTTTTTTTTATATTTGACTCTCTCATCACTAACTTTTTAAATTTTAGAATAAGATTTCAATTGGATATCTTTTTCACTTGTGCAATTTATAAGTGTAATGCATCAGCAATTTTTCTTTCATTTTGCTTTGTCTGTCACAAGAAACTGTTTTTATTCACAAATTGAAATTAATTTGGAGTGGACTTTGAAACTCATATATTATAATTAAAAAAATATTTAAAAAATATATAAAATCATATGTTTAATTAAAAAAAAACAGCTTCACCGGATTTATATAATAATATATTTACCGGGCTCATCACCTTAACAAAGGAGAAACCAAAGAATTATGCCTACTTCGGATTGTTACCTTGTGCCGTGGAAGATTCAAAATACGAATTGGATCCCTTAACCTCACTGCTACCAACAACTTTCACTTCAAAATTTATCATAAAATTTGGATATGAAATTCAATATCCTTTTCATTTTGAATCAATACATAATTCCCCTTACTCTATGCTTTAAAAACTTTAAAAACTTTTAATTGTTACTTTCTATGTTTATTGTATTTAGCAAATTAGTTGTAAACCATTATAATATTTGCTAATATATTAAGTATATTATTATTAGGTATAAACTATTTATAATATTTGCTAATATTTTCTCCTCTCAGGAGATGGGTAGATATCGAAAACCTATAGGTTAAGGAGATATACTTATTGAAATATATTCTTTGTCTTGCATATAATAAAAGTTATAGATTTGAAATTAAACCATTTCACGTCATAAAATTTAAATTGCTAAATTATGATAATGATAATTATTAAACACCTACAGACACTAGTGCTTCATCCTTTCGGGAATCATCAGTGAATAGTGTTACGATTAACACCGGTTGATAGATTCGAGCCCGGCAACAGCAGCCATCTCTGATTCCATTAGCAAGGACCTAATCCATTCGACCACCGTTAACAGCGAGAAATACTGTTGAAAATTAAACATTTATTTTTAAATGTTTTTAACGCCAGTCAAAGTGATCTAATCATTGTATGATGATTTGGCATACGAACTAAATTGACCGACTTTATTGATCGACCGAAAGTACTCAACGATAAGAAACGAGTTTCTTTATATAACATTTTATTAACGGAAAACAAACTACTGTGAGGATAACGATCTCTTATAACCTTCGTGTTTCGCGTGTCTTCATTTCTTACTTTCTAGTAAAACGAAGCGGCTCTTCAATTATCTATGGTTCAGCGTGTGTATAGTGCGTAGCCGTAAAACCTCATGTACAAAGGTTCCATCCGATGCATATACACGTGCAGCCCGTAACTATTTACGTATACGCCATGTTCAAGTATCTGTACGTATTCACCACTTTGATAACAGGTGCACCTCAGCTGGAAAGACAACATAAGTTAAATGCAATTCGAAAATAAAACTCCGGTTACAAGAATGGGTGAAAGCAAAATCCGTATTACGAGGAGCGTTTCAAAAGAAATGCCTCCTATTCTTTATTCTGTTGAAATGGATGAGAGGCGATTGCCAATTGCATTCTTATGATAACTAAACTCATGCATTCATGACCTGAAGATTTCATCTCTCTGTTGCAGATATTGATGATATGACACTCGAAGAAAGTAAACCCTTGCGTCAGAAGTAGAGATGGTTCATTGAATTCCTGGGAAAAGTGCACTGAGAATGGCGATGACTATACAGAAAACTAAATTATGGAGAATAAAAGTCGCTGGTCTTAATTGTATCACTCCCGTCTTCGTGGTCCGTCACCATTTTAATTATCAAAACAAGAGTCTTTACTTTTGGAACGACTCTCGTATAACAAAGCGCGATCTAGATGCCTATGTACAGCCATCGTTCATCGCTGGTAAATGTAGAGAAAATAAGTTCCAGATCATAATAGGTCACTGATTTTAATTTTACCACTCCCGTCTTCATAGCTCTTCAACTTTTTTTAGTTAAAAACTATTAGATTTTACAGTTCAAATTCTTTTGAATGAGGGCTGATTGTTTATATTACTTGTTTTGATTGGACTCTTGTTCTCATCTTGAGTGTTATTTGTGCAATGTTCCGATCGGTGTAGCCTTCGGCCGTCGTCAGACATGTTGGTTGTTGTCTTGAAAAAAGAAGGGAAAAAGTTACTGGCTTCGTAGATATTTTCATATTCTTGGAGTTGTTATGTGTTTGTTTTTTTGTTTTTTTTTTGCCATGGTTTCGTATGTGTTAAAAAATTAGTTGACAAAGGAAAGCAACTCTAAGAAAGATCGACAGGATATTATCTCCCTTTCCACAGCCGAAATTTTAAGTGTATACAATTTTTTGTTTTTTCCTACAATTAAAGGTTCCCAAATACTATTAATTTCTAAGCTCGGTCTGCTTAGTAATTTTTTCTTTTTTAGCATAAGTGCTGCTTCTTTGAATCACCTGGCTCTTCATTTTGCATATTTGTCAATTATTTTGACCTTATTCCACATAGGGAAGAGTTTTTCTTTTTTCTTTTCATATGTAATCAGTTAGTCCCGACATTTGGACCTCTTCTTCTCCCCATCCCCGGTGTCACGGCTTTACGGTGTTCTTCTAGCATTACTTTTCGGAGGCGACCGGTCTCACCTTTGTATAATTTTCCGCATTTGTATGAAATCTCATATACGCATTTTTTTTTTTTTTTTTTTTTTTGTCATGAGATTTTCGGTCGGGATCTTGATTCATACTCGATGTTTTTTAAGAGTCGAATCAATCTTGAATATTGCTCCGACCAAGTAATACAGGACATTTTACTTATGAAACGACCCTGGAACACTTCTAAAATAGACGAACAAAATCTAACGAAGAATGACCCCAAGTTCCTTTTTTATAATAACTAAAAAAAAAAAAAACTTAAAAAAAAACAAACTGATCAAACCATAACCAAAAAATAAAAAATAAAAAATAAATAAATAGATTAAAGAAAACAACAAATATAATCTGTAGCCATGATACCATCCTCCCAGGAAGTATCTTCTCTTTTGGGAGGATGCTTGTGTAGTGTAATATCCGTTCTATTATCGTACGGCCAACCAATCAGGCGTAGTGTAGTAATGTGTTCCGTTGTAACGAAACAATTCAACTCTAACAGGTTATTTGCTCCTGTTTCGGAAGCGTAGTGTAGTATATGTTCGTTTATCATATAGTTTCTTATATATATATATATATATATATATATATATATATATATATATATATATATATATATATAACCATTTCTGTAAAGTCTGACAAAACTACTGGATCGTAAATACGATTCGGTAACCGAAACATGTGTATAACTAAACATATAAAACGGTAATAAAAAAGTAAAACACACACACACACACACACACACACACACACACATATATATATATATTGAAATCTTGTTTTCTCTTGGAATAAATAATATCGTTGGAATTCAAAATATTGGACAGTTAAAGTCGCGTTTCTTCATGTTTATTTTGCTGGTTAATTTTTACTTTTTCTTTTATATGCATATATTTACTGTGTACATGTGTGTGTGCGTATGTATATGTATTTAAGACTGACGTGGCACCTTCTCGTTGGCTATACCTCCTCTTCCTTTCTCTTTTATCCTGTGTATGCTCATAACTTTCACTACACTGATGAAGACCGAAAGATCGGTCGAAAATTATGTACTTGTAAAAAGAGTTAAAAAAAATTTTTTTTCATAATATTATATATATATATATATATATATATATATATATATATATATATATAGAGAGAGAGAGAGAGAGAGAGAGAGAGAGCTACGTACTAAAAATACCAAATATTTTTCACTTACATTTCTTATAATAATAAAACGAAAAAATATATTCTTTGGTTTTATGTAATTTTGTTTTAATAAAAATAGAGGGTAGAATAAAAAAAACTGCACACACGATGTTTTCTTTTTTTTTTTAAGTCTGATTCTTTCCGAGCAAAAAAAAAAAAAATAATAATAAAAATAAATAAATGAATAAAAATCACACATTTGTTAAATCGACTTTAAAAACAAAGAAACAAACAAAAAAAAAACACTAATTTAAAAAAATCTGATATTGATCTTTAAAGTTTTAAGTGAGTTTTGACCTCATGGGTCATTTACATTGCATTCCCCGGAGAATTTTGTACGTACGATATAAGTTTCATCAAAATAAGATATATTAGAGGTTCAAAAGGATGTTCGGTCCCCATAGTTTCCTTAGACGAAGATTAAATTTTAGGATTTGAAACAATTTCCATTGTCTTTACCAGAATACATAAGATTACAATTTCATAAAAATAAGATATAGTTGAGGTTTTAATAGGTTTTGCGATCATTGTGTCGTTAGGGGCCAACTTGGAAATTCTAACACTTCCATTATGTCTTCCCTCATAAAATTTGCATAAGAATACCGTTTTACATTTTATGTAGATTCTCTAACTTCTTTTTCCCATGAGGAATACCAAACACAGTTTTTATACGTATATGTATATACATTACACTTATATATATATATATATATATATTACATTTTTTATATATACATTACATTTTATGTCCTCCCGACAAAAGGAGGGTGGACCTGTAAATTCACCTTTGTCCGTTCGTCTGTCCGCACTTTTCTCAATAATTACGCCTGGGAATTTTTTAAAAGTTTGCACAAACATTAAACATGATATGAATAAAAAAAGAAAAGTAACAGAACGGACTTCCGGAAAAACTCCAGTTGCTCCCCCACCCCCTATGGGTTCCTTTCGGTTAAAATGGCTAAAATTGATACTTTTATGCTTATTAAAAAAAAATGATGCCTTGGATTTTTACAAAACTTTTTGAAAAGTTGTAACTAACTGATTTCTATATAATTTTGTTTGTCTATACTTCGCAATAACTATTGGGTGTGCTACAAGGGTTCTTTTGGGGCTAATAAAAACACTCCATTTTTGAGACTATTTTACCATATTTGTCCAAAATTTTCTGTGTATGTCTATTTAGCAGTGTTGCATGGTGCTGGATTCAAATTTAAATATGTTAAGGCCTTGGGGACTTTTAGGGCTAAATGGGGGGGGCAAATGATGGATTTTGTCATTTCTTTTTTTTACATGGTGCAGAACTCAAATTTACATATGTTAAAGCCTAAAACTGAACCGTTTGTTCATTTCCACCAGGATTTGACGTCTTCTGGGGACATTTGGAGCTAAAGGAGGGGGTGGGCAAATGCTGAACTTAGTTATTTTTTTCTATGCCTTGTTCACTGTGCACTCACGAGGGTCCATGTATGCTTCACTTGTTTATATATACATTATACTTTTTACATATACATTATACTTTTTATATATACATATTACACGTTTTATATATACACTACCGGGGGGGGGGTATCCGGCGTTGCCCGAGTGTTTGGAGGTGTGTGTGGTCGGCGGTGGGGGGATGTTAATGAAAACCTAAGAATAAGTGTAGTAAAAAAAGAAAACAGAAAAATGAACGTTAAAACTTAAGCGGGGGGTACCCGGGCGATGAGGGGGGATAATCAAAACATCGAAAAAAACACGAAAAAGCTAACGTAAGGCAAACGAACGATGTTAAATGCAAAAATCGAAAAAAGAAAAAGAAAACAGAAAAACGAACGTTAAAACTGCTTTAAAAAATCCGAAAAATAAAAACCAAAAAAATAAATCACGTGAAAAATGGCTTAAATAAGCCTATTTCGATATTAAAATTTAAAAAATCGGTGGGTACTCGGTTGTTTTTGGGCGTGTGTGGTCGGTCGGGGTGGGGTGTTAATGAAAACCTAAGAATAAGCGAAGTAAAAAAAAAAAACAGAAAAACGAACGTTACGTGAAAATCGCTTAAATAACACTGGTTCAATATTAAAATTTTAAAAATCGAAAAGAAAATCTCATACCACGATTCAAACCCAAAACGTTTAGATAATGACCCAACGCTCTAACCAACTGACCTAACAGGACAATATGAAATTGTCTCAGTTCTTCAAATATTTGAACTAGGTCATGACGTCGTCTGACGCATGCGTAGAACTGATCTCGTCATGAGAGGACGGTTTTTGCTGACCCACTCTGTAGAAAAGTGTTGATTTCAGGGTGAAAAAATTAACGTTTTTGGCCAATTTTTCGATATTTGCCGGGCAAAGGATGGGGCTTTAGTATGAGACCAAGTTTGTGAATTTTTGTTCAGTCTGTCGGAAGTTTTTAGCAGACACACAACCATATACACATACATACATACATACATTTTCGCTTTTATATATATAGACTAGCGGGGGTACTCGGCGTTGCCCGGGTGTTTGGAGGTGTGTGTGCTGTTAAATAAAAAAGAAACCGGGGTACGATCGAACCCGACGCCCTGAGGCGAAGTTTGAAAATAAAATCGGCCAACCAGAATAAGTTACTGAAAGATGTTTGAATTTATTTAAGTAAGAACCAAATTGATAGGTGCGCGCACCGAAGTCTTAGAGCGTTACGATGACGACGTATGAGGTCAATGACCAGGTTTGTTTGTCATATGCGAAGTAAAAAAAAAGAAAACAGAGAAACGAACGTTAAAACTTTAGCTTGGGGGGGGGTAATCAAAACATCGAAAAAAAAACCCACAAAAATAACTACTGTAAGGCAAACGAATGATGTTAAATGTAAAAATCGAAAAAAGAAAACAGAAAAATGAACACGTGAAAAATGGCTTAAATAAGCCTGTTTCGATATTAAAATTTAAAAAATCGGTGGGTACCCGGGTGTTTTTGGGTGTGTGGTCGGGGGTGGATAAGCGAAGTCCAAAAAAAAAAAAAAAAAAAAAAACAGAAAAACGAACGTTACGTGAAAAATGGCTTAAATAACACCGGTTCAATATTAAAATTTTAAAAATCGAAAAAAAAAATAAGAAGACATCTCACACCACGATTCGAACCCAAAACGTTTAAATAATGAACCAACGCGCTAATCGACTGACCTAACGCGACGTACATGAAATTTGTCCAGTTTTTCAACTATTTAAAGTAAATCAGGTCATGACGTCATCTGGCGCATGCGTAGAACCGCTCGTCGTCACGAGAAGACCGTTTTTGTTGAGCCACCCCCTGTCGAAAATTGTCGATTTCGGGGTGAAAAAAATGAACGTTTTTGGCCAATTTTTCGATATTTTTCGAGCGAAGGATGGGACTTCGATATGATACCGAGTTTGTGAATTTTCGTCGTGTCTGTCGAAAGTTTTTATCAGACACACAAACATACATACATACATACATACATTTTTGCTTTTATATATATAGACTAGCGAGGGGTACCCGGCGTTGCCCGGGTGTTTGGAGGTGTGTGTGGTTTTGGGCAAGTCAAAACTCCCGGGGGGGGGGATAAAATAAAAAATGTTTTGGTAGGTAAGTATGAGGATAGAACCCGACCCCTTGAGGCAAAGTTGGAAATTAAAGTGTGAAAAAAAAGAGTGCAACGTTACCCATTGGGCCACCGCGAGATGCTAACGGAAACACGTTTGAATTTATTTAATTACTTAAATTAGCAGGTGCACGTTTAGGACATAATGAGGTCAACTTTTGACTGCAGGGTATCATTTCATTTAGTGCGGGAATGCTTTTTTTTATTTTCCCAAGACGTTGGGGGTAGAGGGAAACAGCTCCACTTGTCGAAATTTAATAGCAATTGTCTTCTGATATCAGGAAATAATATTTCCACATTAATCAAATCTGGTTGCTTTCGGACATTTCCGGCGATCGAGACCGGAAAAATACCGCCAGAATTAATGTCGCTTTTATTATAGAACAAAGCCTAATCCACATGCGGCTAGCGACAAATGTTGAATATTCATCTTTCCGAAGTCGAGCAAATTAAATAGACAAGCGAGCCCCGTTGTTAACTCGGAGATATTACGATTTATATGTAATATAAAAAGTTTTAAGAAGTTTTGAACCGACTGACCGCTTCTCTGAAAAAAGCCTCTTGTAGACATACAGAAAAAGCGAACACACATACACACATACATACATTTTCGCTTTTATATTTATAGATTACACGTTTTATATATATACATATTGCACGTTTTATATATATACATATTACATTTCTAAAAACTCAAGTTGATTTACTTTTTAACTTTCTTGTATTTCTTTTTCCCTATCTTACTCCTCTTTTACTTCTTTATACTTAATTTAGTTGCTTTATTTACATTTTATAACTAGCGGCTGCGCTGCGTCGGCACACACAACACCGAGTCAAACACAAAATCAAATACATTCAACATCGTCTTACCATCAACGCTTATCTTGTGAACTAGGAAAATTCCCATATGCACATAACAAAATCACTGAAAAAACAAAACCACCTTAACTAAGAGTAAGGATAATGAGTAAACGTTTGATAAAATGATGGTTAAAATTATTACGAATTTGCCAGGATTCGAACCTGGAATTTTCTTATCCATAGTCAGACGCGTTATCCAATTCGCCACAAGTCCTGTCCGTATGCCAAAAGATGTTACCGCGACTGTATACAAACAGTGCTAAATTCCGTTCACATGGGCAGTTAACTTTTTCAACAATTGCACGAAACGGCCCAAACCCCCTTATTTCGGGCGTTTTATGTAATTCGGCGTTGTTCGTTACGAATAATATATAGATAAGGACAATCAAGGGACTCCCACCTTTCAGGTAAAAAAAGAATTTTTAAATTCGGTGCATCCGTTCGAAAATTATATATATATATATATATATATATATATATATATATATATATATATATATATATATATATATATATATAAACAAACATTTAGAATTTTATTAATAGTATACATTTAAAAATTTTATCAAAATTTAATGTAACCTTTTTGATGTTTGGAAATTTAAAAAAATATTTTTTCGAAATTAAAAAATGTTTTTCTTAGTATTTCAGTACTGCACACGTGTGAAATTCTCTTCCGTTTGCCTGCTTTCCAGCTGACTACAATATGGCCGTCTTCAAGTCCATAAACAAGTTCTTGATAAGCCATTCCCTTTAAGTAATCCAATTTACCAAATTTACACTACTAACGATTACTACGATATTGTCCCATTGAATACTGTACACTCTTTAACCCTTATCCTCGAGTGGCCTCTGGACCTTGATAAGTAGTGACTCCTATGTGATAAAAGGGATAATTTTCTTACATATTGTTTTGTAAATTCTTTTATCATTTATTGTTCTTTTCTGTCCCTTCTTTCTTTTACCCCTATCATATCTCCTCCTATAATTTTTTTTTCATTTCTAATCTTTAAATTTTTTTCATTTCTAATCTGAATGTTTTTAAAGTCGATGTTGTCTTTTTATCTTTAATTTTATATAATGCCAGCTTTTTCTCCTCCTCTGACAAGAAGCATTTAGCTTCGGAATGCCATAGCCTAAAAAAGTTTCTCCCTTATTCCTCTTTCTGTAACCCTTATTTGATTTAATAGTGTCATAAAGTCCCAGTGTAACTTTACGCTTTGTCTTCTTAACTTATACTGTATTACACTTAGAATTATTTTTCTTGTTTCTCGAGTGCCCATCCCGTTGAAAATAGCGGCGAAACGTGTTTCATTACACCCGAACTAACCTACCACTTTTATATCTATTCCAATAAATGCATCCAAACAAATAAGCATTAATATATGTATTTTCTTTATTTATATTTTCCTTATTATTATCACCTGTTTATAATTTTGCTTAAGCTGGACTATTCGCCTCAAAATGCAGAAACGCATTAATAGCGCAGAAATTTTAGTTTGTGAGACAAATGTCAGGGGTCGTTTGGAAAGGTCACGTTTCTAACGAGGAAATATGGATTAGATTTGGATGCAGTAAAGGAATGCTAACCGAAACTATCATGAACAGACAAATGACTTCCTTAGGACATATCTACCGTCAAAGACGCATAGAACATCTGGTATTGACTGGTAGAATGCCAGGATAGAAAAAGCAAGGTCGACCAAGACGCATTTTGATGGACAACTTGATCGATAGGACGGGATTATCGTCCAAAGTTGAGCTGTTTTGAGCAATGCATAGTCATCCGCATTGGAGAGGCGTGATCACCAACGCTGTTAAAAAGCAGGGCCGATGATGATGATGATGATGATGATGATGATGATGATTTAGTTTTTATAACTTCTCGTCCTTCTCATTATTATTTACTCACTAGGGGCTCTCACACATGTAATTATCAGTTATTATTCACTGACAAACAACGGGTGATGTTCCCTGGAGTCTGGATGACAACAAGTCTCTCTAGATTTCCAGTAATCTCCTTGATAACCTTAACAAATGAATTCGCATCATCGCAACAGCCGTTTGCCATTTAGTTATCGCTGGCAATGACCCATTGGAATTGAGTGACAATAAGTCTCCACATTGCCCCACTGGACCTTTCTTGACTATTTGGTGTGATGTCAGTCAATGCTGACGCTACAATTATTGTTTTAGGAAGGAGGGTAAATATCATTATTATTAGTATTAGTAGTAGTAGTAGTAAGGTAGCTTTGCGCGGGCGTAAAATACGTTTAAATACAATATTTTAATTTGTCCAAATTTCGTATATATTATTATAGGGTCGTGATTTCAAAAGTTTGAAAAAATTATGTAGGTGCCATTAGATAGAATCGAAACTGAAACTGTAGCATTCAAAGCGGGTGGCGTTACCACTGTACCAACGTGACATAAATATAAACCGATTAAAAATTTAAAATAAACTAAAATGAATGTACAAAATGTTTAACAATTTTTTCAATTTTGATCCATTTTTGAGTTCTTAAAATCAATCTTAACCAGCTAAAGGCCCATAAAAGAAGGGCCTGTAAAAAATTCCAATCATGTGAGGCTCCTATGCGATTTTTAGTTCCGGAGTAGATAGAGTTTGAAAATATGAAAACAGACAGAAAGACAGACCGAAAGACAGGCCGACAGTCAAACATATAGACGTTTATATATAAGATTATTATTGGCTCACAAGAAGCTTTCACATAGGTCATCAGAGATCTCTGCTTGAAAACAACCTGTGGTGTTCCCTGGAAGCTGAGTAACAAAAGTCACCCCAGATTTTCAGTACTTTCCACCTCTTTCAACAACATTTGCCAATGAACTTTCGTTATCGCAACAGCCGCTTATCATTGATTTCTCGCTGGTAGCGGCCATTGGTCTCCAGTGGAAGTTGAGTGAAAATAAGCCTCCCCAAGGTCCCAGTTCTCTTCGCTCTTGTCCAGCGGAGGTATTAGTATTTAATAATTATTCACTAATATGATTATTATATTATTATCTTCAATCTCTGTTTTGGTCTCTATTCCTTATATTATCATTATTATTAGTAGTATAATAATAATAATAATAATAATAATAATATTATTATTATTATTATTAGCATTAGTAATAGCAGTAGTAGTAGTAGAAGTAGTAGTTATATTAGCAATAGTAGAAGTGGGAGTATATCCGGGGGGGGGAGGATTTCATAACCACACGCCTGTGCTTCTGATCTGGCGACATGCGAGTTGTGGACTGGAGCGTTGCCCTGCAGGAGGAGTTTACCTTTGCTGATCTTGCCCTGCCTCTTGATTTTTATAGCTTCCCTTAATTTCCTCAAAGGTAAAACATAATAGGCTCCTGTAATTGTGGTACCCTTTGCCAGGAAATCTGTCATCACTACTCCGACCTGGTCCCAGAAGACTGTGAGATTGATCTTGCCAGCGGAGGGCTGCTCCCTTGCCTTCTTTGGAGGTGGGGAGTCCAAGTGCTTTCTCTGCATTGACTGGATCATAGTGATGGACCCAGGTTTCATCCTGTGTAATCAGTCTTTTGAAAAACTTTGACTCATCTTCTTGGCACATCTCCAAATTCATCCTCGAGCACTCGACACGTTCTCGCTGCTGGAATGGTGTGAGCAATCTGGGAATCTATCTGACAGACACCTTATGCATATGCAAGTGGTTATGAATGATAGTTTCCACAGACCCTGTACTAATCTTGACATCTTGGACTATTTGGCGAATAGTAATGCACCAATCTTCCAAAATGGTAGCCTCAACTTGACGGACAGATGCCTCATCAATGGCAGAAGGGGGTAGGGCGACCAGGTCAAAAATTTCAGCTAGATCAGACAACTGGAAGTGGGTCAGGGGCATTACTTATTGCACGCCCCTCGTACGCTTAAATATTATATTTTAATTCATACAAAAACTGAGACATGTGCAGACGATTATTATGTTTTTTTCTAAACAGTTCATCTATAATATAAATCTAACCTGTCTGTTTAAATGTATGTATGTATGTTTGTATGTCTGCCAAAACCTTCGACATAGGCGACAGATTTTCACAAGATCGGTATCATTTTAAAGTTGGACCCTTCGGACGACAAATATCGAAAAATTGGCCAAAAACATAACTTCTTTCACCCTCGATTGGGCAGTTTTCTACAGGAGGAGTCGCTTTTTTGCCGATATTTTCAAAAGTCATCCCCTCTTTTCGATTGTGTGGCCTTAATTTAAACCTACGTCACTTTTGGTTTGGCGATGGGCGCAACAATAAAAACGTCACGTTTTTTTTTTTCAAGTTATTTTCCTTTTCGCGGTTCGAACCTGCCTGCCTGCTACTACCACTTTTTTTTTTTTTTGCTCAACACATACCTTCAAACACCCGGGCAACGTCGGCCACCCAAGCTAGTCTATCATATACATCTCACCTTTCTGTTTAAATGTATGTATGTATGTTTGTATGTCTCGCAAAATCTTTCGACTGAGGCGACGGATTTGCATGAGATCGGTACCATTTTGAAGCTTGATTCTTCGTGCGACAATGAAAAATTGGTCAAAAACATTAATTCCTTCACCCTCGACTGGGCACTTTTCTACAGGGAGGGGTCGCTTTTTTCGCCGGTGTTTTCGAAAGTCATCCCCTCTTTTCGATTGTCTAGCCTTAATTTGAACCTACGTCACTTTCGGTTTGGCGATGGGCGCAACAGCTAACGCGTCACGTTTTTTGTTTGTTTTATTTGCACGTTCTTTTCCTCCTTCGCAGTACGGGTTCGAGCCTGCCTGTCGACTACCACTTTTTGTTTTTTTTTGCGCTCGCAATTTACCTTTCTTTTTTTTTTTCTCAACCAACATCCTTACACATACCTCCAGTTTATTATCCACCTTCGCGTCATGGATTCGAGCCTGCCTGACTACTAAAACTTTTTTTTTATTTGCTCAACACACACGTACTAACACTCGAGTGAGTCAAGTATGATAATCATTAGCTTGACATGACCTTTTTAAAACCTACCTATTCTTAACATAAGTAATTTGCTATCCATGCGCATTCGTGAAACAGTTGACAAAGATAAAAATCCGACGATTTTTCAATTTTGACTCCTTAGCAGCCTGTTTTTTTTTGTTTTTTTTTTCAGGGCGAAAACAGATTAAAACGTTTTTCACATATCTGAATACCCTATGTACGAAATTTCAAGTCTGTAGATAAAAAATTTGTTGAGTTTATAGGTTGAGAAGTATCCTCTCTCACACACACACACACACATTCTCACTTTTATAGATATACTAGCTGGCCGCACGGCGTTGGCTGGTCGTATAATACGGTTAAACATATATTAATTTATGCAGATTGTGTATGCATTATTTTGGAAACAATTCTCTATTGATTATTATATTACGAGGAAAGATTTGTCTGGTGGACTGATTTGCAAAAATAAATAAATAAATAAAAACAAAAATATATAATAATAATAATAATAATAATAATAATAATAATTGTTATTATTATTATTATATAAGAGATATCTATATTACTAAGACATTAGCGTACAGTGGCCACTTCAGCTCCCTATTTCGTATATTTTCTTATTAGTTCCTGTGAAAAAAATTATTTTAATTTTTATTTAAAAGAAAAAGAAAGCTGATATTTGCGCTTGATAATGAATCCTCTAGAAAAATATGCGACGCAAATTGCTGAGTGAAATGTAATATTTATTAAACAAGTTCAACGAAAGTTTTAGTAGAATTCTTTAATTAAAAAAAAACTGTTACTTATCTTTTTTTTCATTTAATTATTTAGATTTTTTTTTTCATTTTCATTTTTAGAACAGTATAAAATCTTTTTCATTTAGTTATATTTAGAATCATTATAACTTTTATTTAAAAGAAACAAATAAAAATCTCCAGTTGTAGTATGAAAAAATGAATTAAAGAAGTTTTAAACTTTAAAAAAATAAAAATTAAAGAAAAACTTTTGTGGTATTTCCTGAAGTATCTCGAATTGGATTCGATTTATTGTTTCTTTTAAATAAAAATTAATTGTTTGAAAACGATTTCAATTTGAAATGAAAATTTATAACATTATGTAAAAATAGAATATCTCTAAAAATAAAGTTTTAAAAGGAAAGTCTTTAGTCTCTGGAGCATTTTTATCTAATGTTATGTTTTTTCTTTTTAAATAATTTTTTTCTTTTAAATGAAAATTAATTAATTGTTTGAGAACGATTCTAAATTGCAATGATAAATACAAATGCAATTCGTAAAATGCCGATGAAAAAAAAGCAAAATGGATTTAGTTTTGTTATTAATGGAATATTTTAAACGCGAAAAAATTGTCGATTAGAAAAGCTTCCCATAGCTTTGTTTTTTTTTATTTATTTCATTACGCATACGCAGAATTTTTCAAACCGGAAGTTGTAGACTGGAAACACGGTTTCAACGACCAAGTAATACGATTTGTTTCATAATATATAGGTATAACAGATATTTAATATGAGATCCTATCTTGATAAAAGAGTGCTCAATATTGTAAATAAAACATTAATATAAGACAAAATAGGTGTTATTAATATAAGGAAAGATAAAATACATAAGTTATATATATATATATATATATATAAGATTTAAATCTATATATGTATATGACATATATATATGTATATATATATAAGAGTTACATACGTACACACATTTGCTCTGTTATCATAAAACTTACAGTTTTTACTACTACTACTACTACTACTACTATTGCTACTACTACTACAAGGAAGTAGGAAGAGTTAATATAACAAAGTTGGCCTTTTAATTGATTATTTTATTATAAACTTTTGTCTACAAAAGAAATATGCTTTTCGTGGAACAGCATCATACACGTGCGTCTATTTGCATCTTGAGAGAGAGAGAGAGAGAGAGAGAGAGAGAGGAGGAGGAGGAGGAGGAGGAGGAGGAGGAGGAGGGGATAAAGCTAGGAGGTTTTAGTTTGGATACAAAAACGTCTTTTCGTATTTCGTATCATAAAATAGACCCGGTTTTATTTCTGTGGCACCTACAATACCCCCCCCCCCGTAAAATAACGGGGGTTTTGGAACGGTTTTATTGATTTTTATTATTATGCGTATCTCTTGATTGTTTGTTCATCCTGTTGTCTAATAATAAACAAATTCGTCATCTTTTTTTCCATGCTCTACCGGAAGTTCTCGTTTTCAGTTTGTGTTCATGTACTGTTTCAGGAGTTAAATAATCAGGCTTGTTATTTGTATTGGTAGTTGTATTTTGTGTATGTTTTTTTTTTCAATGTAACGATCTATTAAAACTTGTGTACGCGTGTTTTGATTAGTTTCTACTAAAAAATAGTTTGGTATTCGTTCGAGCACCGTGCAGGGACCTGAGTAGGGTTTTCAGCGGATTTCGAACACGATCAATTCTATATATATATATATATATATATATATATATATATATATATATATATATATATATATATGATTTAATTGGAATTCATCATTGAGATGAGTATTATTTATGAATTTATTTTATTGCAGACTATTATCCTCATCTTTTTAGTTGTTGCTGCTGTTGTTTCACGACGTTTCGGTCAACTATTCCTCTGGCCTTAGTCAGAGGTTTACTTTGCCAAAACGTGGTGAGACGACAACAACTATGGAAGGCAGTAAATGCTGAAAATGAGATTCAGAGTTCCTATCTCGTCGCGGTTACGACATGCGGATAATAGCCCGCAATAAAATAAATTAACGATTAATTCTAATCTAAACTTTTGAACAAGTTTGAAGTTGATCTAGCAAATATTTTTTTTTGCGTTTTTTTTGTTGCTGATCTTGCTCTATTTGAAAAGTCTGTCAGATCAAATTTGACCGAAGTTTTATGCAACTCTCTTGTAAAAATTTGTGTAATCGGTTCGGTGTTTTCTTTATCAATCATTAATTTTAGCAACAATATTTGTGCACCTGTAACGGCATAAAAAGAAGGAAAATTGGAACAGTTTGGCATACTTCAAATTCCTAAGAGAATTGTTGGCAAAGCTGAAATCCAGGATTCGTTTCAGGACATGATAGCTGCTATAAGGGTTCTGTAGGCTCTCTCTATGAGTCTGTTGCATTGTGGGTGATATGCTGTTGTTCATACTCTATAAAATCCAATAAATTTTGATAATTCAAGGAATAATTCGCTTTCGAATTGTATGCATCTGTCTGTTATAACATGGAGCGGAACACTAAATCGAGTGATTCATGTATAAACAAAAGTTTCTGCTGTAATGTTTTATATCGGTTGTTCTTCTAACCAGCGACTGGCTCGATCTATACACGTTAAAATATACCGATATGAACTGGTGTAAATATTGTTTGAGTATTTTGCGAGTGGTAGTGGTCCAACTATATTAATGTGTATGGTGTGAAATCTTGATGTTGGTATTTCCAGTGTTTGTACAGGTGATTTAGTATGTCTGTAAATTTTTGCTTGTTAGCAAGATGCACATGATGAACATAATTCCTTGATGTTTTTTTTTCATATGTGGCCAGTAAAATCTAGCCTTCATCATTCGGATGGATGCTTTTATTCCAGAGTGTGATACGGAATGTAAACTGTCAAAGATAGATTTGCGCAGTGCGAATGGCACAAAAGGTTTTCGGTATGACGTTGATGTATCGCATAACACATATTGATATTTTCCGGATAATGTTAAATTTTTTTAATTCTGGAAAGGACTGTATTTCAGGGTCTGATTTTTGTGCATCTGCCAGTGCTGGTAGATCGTATATATCTATATGTACAGCAAGTGTTGGGAGAGACAGACAATCTGCAACCACATTTTGGCTACCTTTCATATGTGCTATGCCTGAAATTAATTCCGTAATAATTGCTAGTTGTCTTTGTTGTCTGTCTGACTTGGCAGGTTTTAGACTGTGAGATGCAACGCATATTGGTTTGTGGTCTGTCAGAATTAATACTTTACGACCTTCCATAAGAATATCTAGTTTGTGTTGCAGTTAGTTTCTTTAAAAAAATCCTATTGGTATTAGATTTCAATTTACGATTCAAGGCAGCACTACTGCATATTTACTTCTGTCTGTGACCAGTTCATATTGTGTACAATCTGGTTGTGGATGGGATATTTCCGTTAGTTCACCAAGTACTTTTATAATAGTAGAGAAGGATTCTACTTCCACATTATTCAACGTAACCGATCCTTCATTCTTACAGATAAGGGTAAAACTTACTCCGCAAATCCCGGTATTAATTTTCTGTAGAACACTACCATACCAAGACATCTGCATAGGCTTTTGGAATCTTTAGGACACGGGAAGGGTTCTAGTTCTTTTATTGTATAAATAGTTGGTGTGATTCCCTTTGAATTAATACAAAAGCTCAAGAAATCTAGAAAAATAGATTTGGATGTTGATATTTTGAAGTTGTTTTCTTGTACTGTTCTAAAAGCTGAGTCTATATCTTTCTTGTGAGAATGTTCGTCGTCGTTGAAAATTAAAATATCATCTCTGTATATAAAACACGATCTATAGCTCTAAAAATGTTGTCCATACACCTGGAATGTCGCTGTAGTTAGGCATGAATTCGTAATGAAAAAGGCTCGTTGGAGAAATAATGGTTGTTTTCGGAATATCATCTGGGCGCATTTTAATTTGGTGGTATGCTGAAATCAAAAAGAATTTTGTAGATGAAGCTGTTATATTGCGCAGATGGAATTGCACTTCCAGAAAAACAGAAAAAAACAGCAATTTACTGTCGTCTCCATGAATTCTGGTGTTTTTATGTTTATTTGTTGGAGGTTTGCTTCTTCCATTTTTCTTTGTTTTGTTTTTTTGTTTTTTTGTTTTTTTGCTGACAAGAAAACGTAAGGATTTTGTGTTTAAAAGAATTTTTTTTATGAAAGCATTAATTAATTAGGTCTGTGTAAAGGAGTTTTTGTATGTTTTGTTTCTTGAAAGGATTTGTGTTTGTAGAAATATAAAATTTCGTAAACAGAATGTTTTTGTTTACGGAAGGTTGTTTTCCGTTAGCTTTGTGTTTTTTTTTTTTAATTAAAAAACAGAATTTTTTTTGTTCGTATTCCGTTTTTTTTGTTTTTTTTTGTGTTTGGGAAGTTACTTTTAGTAGAAATATATTTTGCAGTAGGAAAAAAAACAATTTCTTTTTAGAAGACTTACCACGGCATTTACTTGAAAACAGGTAAATCGAGTTAAAATTTATCACACATGTGTATAATTTTGTCGGGATAGTTCAGTTCATTACGTCTGCAGTATCGTGGCGGCAAAATTTGTTTCCTTGTTTGTTTGTCTCCGTTGAGAAAAGAAAATCAGAAGATTTCCTTTGATGTTGGTCGGGGTCACCATTGTTACATTTCTGACTACTACTTCAAGGAAGTAGGAAGAATTAACGTGATGAAGTGGGTCTTTTAATTTATTATTTTATTGTAAACGTTCATCTACAAAAGAAATATGTTTTTCGTGGAACATAGAGAGATAGAGAGAGAGAGAGAGAGAAAGAGAGAGAGAGAAAGAGAGAGAGAGAGAGAAAATAATACTAAGAGTTTTTCGTATTTTGTATCATAAAATAGATCCTGTTTTATTTCTGTGGCCGTTACAGCACCAACCTATCACACATTACCCCCATCCTTTAGAAGGCGTGGCGAATTAATCTGTTCTGTTGTAACGAGATCATCCTTATGGAAGCGTAGTAGTGTGTAATATGTGTTTGTCATATGCAATGGGGCGATTTCGATAGTAATCGGGGGCATTCCGATACAAAACCTATCTAAAAACATTCCCAGACACATAAAGTACATTTGTATGAAATTTCAAGACGATCGGCGCAGCCGTTTTGAAGTCAATTGGGAACAAACTAACCTACACAAACACATACACACACACTATATATATATATATATATATATATATATATATTAGTAATCCATGTAAGGTTTGTATTCAGAAAGTACGAATTCGGATCAGAGAATCTTGATTGCGTTTCTATAACAGTGCTCAATATTAAACAGAGCTATTTATTTATGATATCAAGTTTTATTTATGTATAAATGTAGCATAGCTGTACATTCAAAATATGTTTCAGTCATGATTTTAATATATTGAAACTTGTTCTGAAAGTTTTACCACTATATGTTTGCATAAATAAAACATATATATATATATATATATATATATATATATATATATATATATATATATATATATATATATATACTAGCAGAAGTACCCGTCGTTGACTGGGTTCAAAAACAGCCTAAAGAAAATGGACTGTGATTGATGAAAGTATAAGTTATGAAAAGGAGGGGGTTGTAAACAGATAGGTTTTGATACTCAAAAATTTTACACTAAGCAAAATATGATGAAAGTAAAGATAATTTTCGCGAAAATATATTTGTTTCATTAATAGCCAAGAGTGACCAACAAAATGACGTTCCCTTACAAAGAGAAAATGTTATGTATATAATAATATAAATATACAAGAAATAAATGTTACCATAGTCAATAAAAGTTACTTTTATGGTAGAAAAGTTCATTCCTTTGTATTTTTAAGTAGTTTGTAAAAACATTTTTTTAATTACCGAACCGGTTAAAAAACAAAAAAACAAAATGGCAGTGACTTTGAAATGGAGAGCTCCGTTTTCAATTTGAAGGAGGGGCACCTGAGCATTCTGTGTTAACAATTTAAGAGAGTTCCGTCAAGATAAGGAATATTTATAAACATATTTTAATGTTTTCCGTTATTTTATGCTGGAGGAATATTCGATTATGGCATGTGTAGTTTATATAAAAAATCATTTAAGTAGTTATCGCCTCAAATTTCGATCTAATTTCGGTTTGCTGAAATTATTTCAAGTATTAAGCATTAAAAACTATTTTAAAACAAAAAAAAAAAGATGAACTGAACTTTTATTGACTATGGTAGCATTTATTTCTTGTATATTTATTTTTTGGGGTAGTCGTTTGTTGGCTTTTCTTACTAAATAATATCGACGAAATATCGAAAAACAAAGAAACAAAAACAGTTTTGAAAAATAATGAAGCTTTACTTACTTTAGTAAAATAATCCGAAGCAGAAAAATGGGATATTAAAGAAATAAACACGTAATTACTTTAATTTTTTAAAGCAAAAAATCGATATAAATATGAATAAGAAGAAAATGGCGCCCTTTTCAAGCAGAACAGCTTCGTTTCAGTTTTACAGTATTGAACGGTGTAGTATTGCGCCGTCGGATTCAGTGTTGTACTATTGTAATGTAAAGAACACGCAGAAAGGGTTGTAATCAACTGAATTCCTTCTAGTACACTGACAAAAAAGCTTAAACAGATATATAAATAAAAATAAAAAGGTTATATATATGTTTTTAAAAAGACACGTAATCACGTGAGCAGGATTTTTTCCTTCTTTTGACACGATAACAAGTCATGTTCTTATTTTTTATTATTTATCTATTTTCAAAAGAGTGTCACGTGAAAGTGCAGAAGGAAAAAAAACAGAGTTATGCAAAATTTGTGTCGAGAATTGTCTAATGTTCCGACTTTCTTTTTTGCTTTCACATTAATAATAACGTGAATTCATGAGGTAAATTTATTCGACACAATATGATTCAACTAAAAATAAATAAATAAAAGCTAACGTGAATTAAGATTAAAGTTAAGGTGTTATTGTGGACCCTCACCCCTTAAAAAAAACCTTGTTAAACTTTGTGACATATTTACATTCTATGGAGGTCAGGCGCGAACAAACCCCCATAATTTTATTATACCATATTTCTTCAAACTGAAACAAAATTATCAAAGTATACTTACGCAAATAGATATGAAAAGTCATTGTTAAAGTGTGTGCCATATTTCCATGGAGTACAGGCGCAAACTCAGACCCCACAATTTTATTATACCATCCCTATTTAAGTTGAAACATACTTATCAAAGTATTCTTATGTATATCTATATCAAAAACCCTTGTAAACGTTTTTTTTTTTTAAATTTTTCTTTCCATACTTTGGAGGCCAGGCGCGAACGCAGACCCCAAAATTTTAATGAACCACCGTTCTACAACATCAAACGTACCCATTGCTGATTCTCGATACATCTTCTATCATTATATGTAATCAGTTTTTTAAAATAGTCAACCATATAGGAGCCTATTCGTGACCAGACACACACGCACACACAGACATTCAGCTTTATGTTTATATATATATATATATATATATATATATATATATATATATATATATATATGTCATCCACATACAGTACTGTTTCGCTGTTTCACAGCTCATCAGTGCGGCTAGACAGGAAACAACCCAAAGCCAGGATCGAAATCCAACCGCCCAAATGACATTCAAGGTTTCTCACCATTGCGCTATGTGCGTGGCAATGAATTAATGATGTTTGACATCGTCCAAATACCTCCTCTCGGTTTGTTTACACAAAGAGCGTCGCTTAATATGCTAACGGCAGTTTGTATATCATTTCCCAATATGCTCAACCCAAGATAGGGAGCATTACCACCATATGTTTACACATATAAAAGTTATATAAAACTTTTATATATATATATATATATATATATATATATATATATCAACTTAGCTATATATCAATTTAGCTCTTATAACTTAGCTATATATCAATTTAGCTCTTATGCGTGGATCATCGTATAACGATTTGATCACTGTCTGTCTGACGTAATGAACATTTAAATTAAAATGTTTAAAATTCAACGCTATTTCACACGGTTAATAGTAGCCGAATGGATACGGCCTCCACTAATCGAGCCAGAGATGTCTCGTGTCGCGGGGTTCGAATCGTTCGACTGGTAGTAATCGTGACACCCTGCACTGAAGAATCCTGAAAGGATGAAACACTAGTGTCTGTAGGTATTTAATTATTATAGTAAAAAAAAATAATTATAAATATATATATATACATATATATATATATATATATATATATATATCATCCACATATAGTACTGTTTCGCTGTTTTATAGCTCATCGGTGCGGCTCGACAAGCAACTACCTCAAGCCAGGATCGAAACTCGATCGCCCAACCGACAGTCGGAGCTTCTAATCGTTGCGCTATACGGGTGTTGTTATGCGGGCAGTGAATTAACAATGTTTTGGCATTGCCCAAAGTACCTAAGCTATATATATGTGTGTGTGTGTGTGTGTGTGTAAGTTTTAAAAGCCAAAAACAATGCGAAAATGATCAGAATCATGAGAGTAAAGAAAAGAAAAACAAACGAATATGAGAGAGAGAGAGAGAGAGAGAGAGAGATGATACAGTTTATACTTTTGTTTTCTATTTTGAAAAGGGCAGGTACATTTCTCCCGAAATTAATCAAGCTCCATACCACCAACGGACTTTATATACACCGGACATACCAGCAACTTGGTTATAAAATGATTATACATTGAGATGATGAATGGTAGATGAATAAACAGTTAGACATTTCTCTACTCAAACACACTCGTCTACTCGTTTGTTTGTTTTTCTTTTCTTCACTCCCATGATTCCGGTCTTTTTCGCATGGTTTTTGGCTTTTAAAACTTCCATATATTCCTTTACCAACAATGCTTCAAGCAAACTACCACCTACTCTTTTTATATATATATATATATATATATATATATATATATAAGCTGAATGTGTGTGTGTCTGGTCACGAATAGGCTCCTATATGGTTGACTGTTTTAAAAAACTGATTATATATAATGAAAAAAGATGTATGGAGACACAGGAATGGGTATGTTTGATCTGGCAGACCGGTGGTTCATTAAAATTGCGGGGTCTGCGTTCGCACCTGGTCCACAAAGTATGGAAATAAACATTAAAAAATTAAAAAAATCGTTTACAAGTGTTTTTGATATAGATGTACATAAGAATACTTTGATAAGTATATTTTACCTTAAATAGGGATGGTATAATAAAATTGTGGGATCTGCGTTCGCGCCTGGCTACCATAGAATGGAAATAGGCACAAACTTTAATAAAGACTTTTTATTCAATCTGCGTAAGTATACTTTGATAATTATGTTTCGGTTTGAAGAAATATGGTATAATAAAATTATGGGGTGTTCGTTCGCACCTGACCTCCATAGAATAGAAATATGTCACAAAGTTTAACAAGGTTTTTTAATATAGATCCACAGAATATTGTGATAGGTGTTTCAGTGTGAACAGGTATGGTATAATAAATTATGGGGTTCATCTATTTTATTTTTACTTTCATTATATTTTGCTTTGGTTTTGATAACCCCGAATTCGAAGCTATCGTTTTACAACCCTTCCTTTTCATAACCTATCATACTTTCATAAATCAGAGTCCATTTTCTGTAGGCTGTTTTTGAACCCAGTCAACGACGGGTACATTTTCTAGTATATGAACAAATGATTAATAAAACATGTTAAAAAACATCTTGAAAAAGAGTTAAAACATATTTAATTTTAAAAAAGGAAGCACAAGATAAATGGATAGTCCTTAATCCGCGTTTTGCTAATTCCTGCCCTCTGATGAGAAGGAGAGTATTTCTTCGAAACTCCGCGGATTAAGGACTATCCATTTATCTTGTGCTTCCTTTTTAAAAATTAAATATGTTTTTAACTCTTTTTCAAGATGTTTTTTAACATGTTTTATTAATCATTTGTTCATATTATAAGCTCTATTTCCTTTTCGGTTTTATTGAGCTTTTACATCTGGTTGAGATTACTTTACTTGTAAATATTAACTCTTTAATATTATAATATATTTTAAGTTTACCATTTTGATTACCTTGGTAAACTTATTGTAATTTATATATATATATATATATATATAAACATAATATCCAAAATACAGACTAAAAACACAAAATAACATATCTACTTACACCTAGACTGAAAGTAGGTCAGCTTACTGCAATAAAACAGCTTACTACTACAAAAGGATATATATATCCTTTCATAAGCACACAAAGAGAAGGGGGTGATCCGCTGGTCAACTGTGTCTTTATCGTGTAAGTGCACGCACATTAGCCGATTAGGATGGGCGCGGTCGCAACTAGGGAGCTGATTCGCTTACTAGAAAATTCAATAGCATTTGCTATATATATATATATATATATATATATATATATATATTGTAACAGAAATGTGTAAGGAAAAATTCAAGATGGCGCCCGACTCTCTCTTTAACACGGTTCTGCACGGAATCCAACAACGGTAAAATATCCTCACACGGCACAAGAAGCAACAGCCACACGATTCCCCGGCCAACTCAATTGTCGCTCTCCCAACGTCTTTTTCATCACCCTCTTTTATCGTCGTTCTAGGCCGGCTAAATTTGCATATTCCGAGAATTCGTGTGACTTTGCGAGACATCATACTTTACAAAAGACGGCGGCCGCCATCTTGGTCTTTCTTTTCTATTTTTGGTCGGTAACGCTGAGCTGGTCTCGAGGTAAGTCTTTTCCCCTCATCTATCTCTCCCACGTACCCACACAACATGCAAACACGCGGGCGCTTATCTCCTGGATGCACGTTACACTCCCCCCTGATCTGATGATCACATAGAGAGCACTGGGGGGGTGGCCTTTTAGTGCATGTTTTTCTGCGAAGAGGTACATTCACTGTTTCAGATTCGGGCTCTGGATCTGGTTCTGCCTCATCAGATGAAGTATCGCTATCAGTCTCTGGAGGGGGCTCACTGAATCCGTGCATCGGCAGCTCATTGCTAGACGCTTCACTGCTTTCTTCTGTAGTTGTGTGACGCACCTCGTTAGCTGGGCGAAGATCTCGCACATGTCGTGGGGTTCCATCGACCAAAACAGACTGCTGGCTAATCACTTCAGATATTTGTCCTCGCTTAAACTTGTCGGTGCACCGATTTCCTGGGGGCCGCACCCACACTGGATCTCCCACTTCATATCTGTTATATGTTCCCTTGTCGGCTGGCTGCATAGTGTTGATTCCCTTCACTCCGACTCGGTACGTGTAAATAGCATTCGCAGGTGCAGTTGAAGGGGACGTCCCGTCCTTTGGCGTAATGTTGTACCAATATGTGGCTTCCGCAATAGTACATTGCTTCCTGGCAGCAATTCTCTTGATGCTGCGATGGCTTCTTTCAGCAATGCCATTTCCTGACGGCACATGCGCACATCGCAACCGTAGTCGGACGCCCCACTCATCTAACAACTGCCGAACTTGCTGGCTACAAAACGCTGCATCATTGTCAGTCAGGAGCTCTTCCGACGCACCTCGCTCAAAAAAAATGGATGATAGGTGGCGAACAACATTTGCCTAATTCTGTCTGGGCATCTGCCGCCACACCGCAAATCTCGTAGGCCCGCAATCAATGAGAGTTAGAAAGGGCTTGCCACTGTAATGGGTAATATCCATGGCCAGCCGCTGCCACACACTCTCAACTTCCAAGCGACCCTTCTGCCATCGCTCTGGTGCAGGATCAATAGACTGGCAAGCCTCACAATTTCTGATGATCTGTCTGACATCCATCTTGGTCACTGCTGGGTATACGCGCCTCACAAAATAAAGGGTCCTCTTGATACCCGGATGTCCGCTCTGTGCATGAATTTTTTGTATTTGACATGGGTCGATTGCAACTGCACAAGATCGAGCAGTAATCTCCATTCCCATCTTCGCGGCTTCATACCATTTGTGAGGTACACGGGTCAGTTGGTCAGCACGATTACAATGTGATGGTACCAGAGTGACGCTCAGTGATAGCTCATACTCAGATACCAGGTTTTTTAGCGTGTCTAGCCTTCTCCGTATTAACATTTCGCTTGCTGCCTTGGTACGGATTCGTGTCTGTCCTGAAAGTGTGTCAGACACCCAGTGGTAGACACAGAGAGAATCTGTGTACAAGGTGAACTTCTTAGACTGCCACTTCAGGGCCAGCTTTACCCCCTTTACAACAGCGTCCAGCTCTGCCAGGTTGATATGCTGAGAATCTGTTACGGGCCGCAGCCAACACACATCCTCGAACACGTTTCCTCCTTGCTCCAACGATACTCCCAACGCCAAAGAACTGGCATCAACCCACACACCTATGTTGTCTCTGTTAACACACCACCGCCCACAGGCAGGGTCCTTCTTGTTCACTCTCTCCAGTGTCTCTTTAATCATCAGAGTTAGTAGGACATCATCGGATATGTCATCCCAACCTGTGGTTGTTAAATTTGCTCTGCGTTTAATTACACCAACAGCTGCGCGGAGCCAGCCACAGACCGGTAAGTGACCAACAAGTTTTCCACACCAAGAAAAAACGGTCCGCCTTGTAACGAGGTTGGGGATGCTTGGAATTTCACTGCCACGCCTCCATTGTAGGATGCCATCTTCTTCATAAACATCCAATCCCAATACACGTGCTCCTTCCCTTAAACGTTCGGAATTCTTGCATTCCAGACCAAACTGAGCCAACTTTTCTTTGACACACGACGCAGGCTGTACATCTTCATTGACGTATACGTCATCAATGTAAGCTGACGTTGAGTCCCTCATGGGCTTTTCTTGGGACAATACTGTGTTGCCAATAGTCTTCATGATCTGTGGTGCCACATTTAGGCCAAAGCCAAGGCGTGTAAGGCAGTACCTCTGCCCCTGGAACCAAACTGTCTGGAACGGCCACAATGTCTCATCAACTCGCACCTGTAAATAGGCTTTTCGCTAATCCAATATCGAGACATTAGTGCCTTTCTGACGCCATTCCCTCAACTTACTGGCGCATACGTCAGCATCGGCAGTGTAGGCTTCAATATGCTTGTTAAGCTCCCTATAGTCCAGCACAGGCCGTACTTTCGACTTGTTATGCTGGACTACTGCCATCAAGGGTATTAGACCCTTGGGAGGCCCAAGCTTGTCCTCAGGGTAGGGGATTAACCAGCCATCTTGGATCCACGCCTTTAGTTCCCTTTTGTATTCTGCTCGGGCCTCACTGGGTATAGGGTACTCTGCAACCCCATTCTTGAGTTTAGTCGGTGCCATTCCCTTGGTCCACTTCCAAGATGCAATCCAGGCCCTCTTGCGCGAGTCGTAGTCCACTGTAAAATCCGGCTGATCGATATGGAGCACTGCACACACTGGGGCCTCCAAGAATCGCACCTTTCCATCCAGATGAATTGCGACTTCCCCCAGCGCCTTGATGGCATCATATCCGAGCAACAGGTCAAACCCCAGGAGATTTCCTTGGGTCACGAGCACATTGATCTTAGTTGCTGCACCGGTGTCCGGGTAGATCTTGACAGTTCCAGTTCCACAGCATGTCTGGGTCTCGCCTCCTATCGTGGTGACTTTGATCTTCCTCTTAGTCCAACTTGGACACAGCCTGGCGCTCACTATATTATGCGAACAGCCTGAGTCGAGAAGTGATGAGCAGGGTATCCTGTTTACGTAGACGGTCATCACTGGTTGCGCCTTGTTCAAATTTTGCTCGGGGAGCAGGGCGGTGCTGATGTCCTCTCCCCTGATACGTTTCCCGCACAGTTTTGGGCTAGATGCCCCAAACCGCCACAATTAAAACAGTGTACACGCCCCCTGTTGGTGCAATTCCTTGCAAAATGTCCGCGTCGGCCGCAGCGAAAACATTTCCCATTGCTTGCAGCGTTCTGATTCGGAATTTCCCGAGCGCCAATCTGGCCTGTCTGTGTCGCCATCACAACTGGTTCCCTCAGGTCCTCCTCATCTTTGATGATGGCTCGAGCACGTTTCATCAAGTGTTCCATGGTCGTTGTTGAAACGCTGGTTGAGGCTCTCAGTAGCTGCTTCACCTGAGTGGGAAGGCCCGCCACAAACGCGTACGCGAGCGTCTGCTCCGACACCCCTCCACCGAACAGAACTGCGAGTTTCTTTAACTCAGCGAAGAAAACGTCCACGCTTTCCTCCGGTAGAAGTTTTCGGGAAGCAAATTTTTCATAGGCCGTACAAGGATCCATGGCAAATGCCTTGTACAGCGCAGCTTTAATTGCGGTGACATCTCCCTTTTCGGCAGCACTGAGTTGCTGATATACACTCAAGGCACCCCCAGCCAATCTCAGGGGAATCACAGTGTGTACCCTTTTCACCTCATAAAGGTCACACGTCAGCTCGACCCTTTCAACCCAGTCGATGGACGTGGACCCGTCAAACTCGGGTATGAGCTTTAAGTCCAATTTCGACTCGGTCATAGTCCTAGAGGCCAAATGGCCGAAATAGCTTGTAACAGAAATGTGTAAGGAAAAATTCAAGATGGCGCCCGACTCTCTCTTTAACACGGTTCTGCACGGAATCAACAACGGTAAAATATCCTCACACGGCACAAGAAGCAACAGCCACACGATTCCCCGGCCAACTCAATCGTCGCTCTCCCAATGTCTTTTTCATCACCCGCTTTTATCGTCGTTCTAGGCCGGCTAAATTTGCATATTCCGAGAATTCGTGTGACTTTGCAAGACATCATACTTTACAAAAGACGGCGGCCGCCATCTTGGTCTTTCTTTTCTATTTTTGGTCGGTAACGCTGAGCTGGTCTCGAGGTAAGTCTTTTCCCCTCATCCGTCTCTCCCACGTACCCACATAACACGCAAACACGCGGGCGCTTATCTCCTGGATGCACGTTACATATATATATATATATATAGTAAGTTATAAAATATATATGGCGATTAAGCTACACTGAATATTCCACGTTTCATCCACTCTAGGACGCTTCAGGCTTATGCGCAAATTTTGTGGTTGTTTGTCGTTTTTATATACACATCTTCTATTGCGATTTTAGTTAGCCAATCAGCTTTCTAGTATCCACCGCGCCCTTCCTATCAGGCAGTGAGCATGCACTTATCGGACAAATGCCTATTTGACCTCTGGTTGTCCTGTTCCTTTGTGTGTGCTCTATTTAGCCTGGATATTCAGTTTCTTGATCTGTTTTAAATCTAGGTTAGTGTTTTTTTTTAAATTTATTTTCTATATAAATATATATATACGTACATACATATATGCACATATATATATATACATATATATATACATATATGCGTGATCGTTTATGTATAATCATGTTTATTTAATTTATTTATTTGCTTATTTTCTATTGTTTTTGTTAGTTTTAAAACTATTTTGTATCGCTATCCTAGAGTAAATTTTATCTGGTGAAAACAGTTGTTTGCAATTTCTCTTCTACAGTTTAATAGATGTTGGTGTTCTTTAAACTACAGGATAACAAACTTTTCGTGAAGGCATAATATACATGGGTCATATAGGTCCCTACACATGGTAGCTTGTCTTATTATTTTCCATTCGACTACCAGCGAATGTCCGCTTTCCTTGAGTTCCCAGTATTTATTTGCTAGCGTTGTTTTCATACGGTATTTTGTATTGTTGAAAGTACTTCTCTAGAAGTGTAAGCCATTTTGAGTTTCAGAACAGTTTCAGATGGTTCGCTGTTACACACAAGTCCTGGGAGGGGACTTGTTTGTAGTAGACAGTTCCACAGAACAAAATATTCTTAACGTGTCGAAACCCGGGAAAGAATATGTGAAATTGCTCCAGAAAAGGTTTAATATTTATGAAGCAATTCTGGTTTCTGATTGGTTTGTAGCAGAACGTGAATTAATTTGATTCGTCAGTTCTTAGCAGCATCGTTTATAAATAGAATCGTCCGACTGTGTGGGATCATACCCCATTACTCCTCCAAAATATTGCAACATCCTCCCTATTTTTTTATAATGGGGAAGTCCCTTGTGTTTGTTCTGCTCAAAAATAAATATATATTTTTATATTTACTTAGACATAACAAAAATTAGAAATCATTTGGATCTTAGAATTTTAGCATTTAAAAAGACGCCATTTTTAATTGTGTTCAAATGTCAAAAAGGAAAATTACAAAGATTTTTTTTTCTTTTTTTTTCTAAGCAAAAGTATTAGTAGGTTAAAGTGTTAATATAAATAAAATGGATACAGTTTAACGTCTTGTCCAGGACTATTTTTTTTTATATATATAGAAATCTATATACTCTGAGCATTACCCCTAGGGTTTTCCGCTGATATCCATGCAAAAAAGTAAGAGCCTTCTCATAAGTGGAACTTCGCTGGTCTGTATTTTTAATATATAGAAATCTATATACATACAGGGAAGTGAAAGAAAAAGAAAATTATTCAGTCGAATTCACCTACAAGTTTTGAGAAAAAACGTTGTATCTTTATCCGTGTCGCCGGTTTCGTAAATACATCAGCGATATTTTGTTCTGATGATATGTAATTCAAAATAATGAATTCCTTTTTTATCTCGTTTTCTACGAAATGGCATTTTATATCCATATGCCTAGATCTTTGGTTGATCACAGTGCTCTGTGCTAAGACTATACTGGCTTGATTATCACAATTAATTACCATGGGGCTTGTAATCAATTCTGGCTCTAAAATAGTCTTCAGGATATTTTTAAGGTAGAGTGCTTCCTGGGTCGTGTGTGTGATTCGCGATAAATTCTGCTTCACACGTAGAGAGATACAATCTATTGCTTTTTAGATTTCCATAAAATAATAGGCCCATTTTCTGAGAGTCTGAAACAATATCCAGATACACTCTTGCGATCTTCTTCGTTTGCCCAGTCTGAATCCGAAAAACCTTCCAATTTTAGGGGATTTCTTGATTTTCCAAATACTAACTTCTGTTCTTTAGTTCCTTTTAAATAACGTAGGACTTGTTTAGCTCTGTTTAAATCCTTCATTGTCGGTCGTGATAATTTTTGTGACAGTTTTGTTACTGTACAGCACACGTCGGGCCTGGTTGCAGTCATCAAATATATAAGACTACCTATAATTTCGCGATATTGTGTGTCATTTATTATTTCAGATTCTGTGTGTATATTTTTATTAATATCATTTTCGACCGGTGTAGAGCGTCTCTTGCACTCTCCCATTCCAAATTTTAATAGTATTTCGTCGATGTACCTCGATTGAGTCATCGTAACAAGTCCTTTGCTTTGAGTAAATTCTATCCCCAGAAACCAGGATATTTTGCCAAGATTGGTCATTTTGAATCTTTTACTTAATTTGTTCTTAACATCAGTCAACATTATGTCACAATTTGATGCGATTAAAATATCATCGACCCACAAAACGAAAATCAGTAGCTTATCGTCTTTGTGTTGGGTATATAAACAGGGGTCTACAGCGCATTGTCTAAATTGTTGTTTAATAATATAATCATGGAACACTGTGTTCCAACACTGAGCACTCTGCGTTAGACCATATAATGACTTGTTAAGTCGCCACACGCTATTTTTATTTTTCATTATAAATCCCTCTGGAAGGGTAATGTACATTTCAGTCTATTGGGGCATTCAAATAAGCATTTTTTACGTCCATTTGATGGATGTTTAGGTCATATTGTGATGCGACTTGCTGTAAAACTCTGATTGTCGTTAGGTTTGTGGTCGATGAAAACGTAGAAAAGTATTCTTTACCGTAAATCTGAAAGCACCCCTTAGCAACAAATCTTGCTTTGTACTGTTCTACGCCTGATGCTGTACTCTTTTTTGTAAAGATCCACCTGGTAGAAATAACATGTTTATCTCTTGGGAGAGGCACTACCGTATAGGTATCATTTTCGGTTAAGGCATCTATTTCTTTTTTCATGGCAATTTTCCATTCATCACACTGTTCTGAATTAATTGCTTCGTTGAAGCTTTTTGGCGCATTTTCCATTGAACAGCAATAGTCGATTTGATAATCCTTTATTTTGTCGACCACAAAAAAAAAATCGGGTCGTCTTCTATTTCTTTCGGGATATCTCGACTTTATCATCATCATCATCATGGACACTCTCGTCTCCGTCATTTTGATTGTTTTCGTTTGTTCTAATTATTTGAGGTAATATAATTCCATCCTCTTCATATGACAGGTTTTCGTCTTTACAATTAAACGTGTCTGTGAATTTTACACACCGGATTCTTTTTATTATATTTTTTTGTTCGGGAAAAATATTAAATTGGCTGGACTGTTTTTATCGTATCTAAGAAATATAACTCTGTCAGCTTTAATATTCAATTTACTCTTTTTCTCTATATATGCGAAGCAAGTTGAACTAAATGTATGGATTCTGCTTAAATTTGGGTTTTTTTGTTTTGTTTTGTTTTTTTACCGCAGAAAGATTCATATGGAGTTTTAGATAATGTTTTGTTAAAACACCTGTTGCGTATATAGGCTGCCGCCATAAGTGCATACGTTTTAGGGAGTTTTGATTCAATGAGTAGGCATCTTGCCATTTCAAAAAGTGTCCGCCACACACATTCAGCAGTCCCGTTTTGGTGTAGCGATCTAGGAGCTGATGTTTCATGCCTAATATGACGGTAAATTAGTAAAAGTTCAAAGTCTTTATTGGTGAATTCCGTACCGTTGTCAGAGCGAATACACTTGATTTCACCGTAGGGGGCCATGTCGGCTAGATATTTCTTAGTTGCTAGCAGGGTATCAGATTTATTCTTTAAAAAATAAACCATTATTAAACCTGAATGGTCATCTACGAAATTCAACACATATCTATAATGTTCTCTGGCCATCGGTTCTACTGGACCGTTCAAGTCACAATGCACCATTGATAGGATTTTTTTTCTGGTATCTTCCTTTGATAGTTTGTCATTTTCCCTTGCGTACAGACGTCGCAGTTGAAGGTTTTTGATGTTTATATTTGCATTCCATCAACTACAGTCGGCAACTTTTTGATATCAGGAATATTGCAGTGTCCAAGAATTTTATGCCATGTTTGTAGATCATGGCAGGCGGTTTTTGATGCGACTACGCTATTTAAATAATATAGTCTTCTATTTTCTTTAATGTCGAATACAGTTCCATTCGGGTATACCAGTTTTGATTTATTGGGACTAAAATTTATATTTGGACCTTGTTTTGTGGCAGCTTGTACAGAAAATATATTTTGTTTAAATTTTGGGATTAGAAAAGCGTTTTCTAGAATACAGAAACACTATTCACCTGTATTGTTCTTTAGCGAGATTTTCGCATTGCCTCTTTTCAAAACGAAACTCGCGTCAGCTAGTTCTACAAAATGATTTCGTGGTTTAAAATTGGGATCAAAATTGATAAAATCAGATTCCTTTGTAATCACATGTGCTGTGGCCCCACAATCGACAAGAAAATTATTATTGCTTGTTGACGCATCAAATATACACGAAAATAAAAAATGTATGTTCGCTAACAGAGCTCTCTAAATTTTAATGTAGTCGCCATTTTGAGTCCTGTATCCACATTGGAAACTCTTGTGATTAGGTCAGTTCAGTGTATAAAGAAATAATTTTGGGTTTTCCTTTCGATAAATAATGCTCTCTCAATATGTTTAATGCTTTGTAGCCGTCGTCCAGGGCTTCTCTCATTACCAGTGATCTAAACACTGTATTAATTCCGCAAAGACAGTTGCGTTCTTTTCAATGAAGTCGGGGTCGTTTCTGTTTTCAGGTTGTGTTTCTAGTTCTTTGTGTAGCTTTTGGATTCGTAGATATCCCAGAAATTTAACTTGCCACAATTCGAATTTTGATTCGGATCCATCGAAATAAAGACGCACGCTGGGCGCATAACCTCTAGAAGTGTAAGCCATTTGGAGTTTCAGAACAGTTTCAGATGGTTCACTGTTACACACAAGTCCTGGGAGGGGACTTGTTTGTAGTAGACAGTTCCACAGAACAAAATATTCTTACAGCATCGAAACCCGGGAAAGAATATGTGAAATTGCTCCAGAAAAGGTTTAATATTTATGAAGCAATTCTGGTTTCTGATTGGTTTGTAGCAGAACGTGAATTAATTTGATTCGTCAGTTCTTAGCAGCATCGTTTATAAATAGAAACGTCCGACTGTGTGGGATCATACCCCATTACTCCTCCAAAATATTGCAACATGGTCATATATATATATATATATATATATATATATATATATGTGCAAATGCTATTGAATTTATGCTATTGAATATATATATATATATATATATATATATATATATATATATATATATATACACGCGCGATTACCACAACTTTTCGCATAACCTGACGAATTCTCACGAGAACCAATGCAGAATATTCTGTGTAGCTTAATTGCCATATATATTTTCATAACTTTATGTATGTATGTATGTATGTATGTATGTATGTATGTATGTATGTATGTATGTGAGCATCGGCTTTAATGAAAAATAAAATTAATATTCAGCTTGCGAATAATCAGTCGAAATTTGAGAAGAAGTTATTTCTGTCTGAGTTTCTTGATGGAATGCAATTTTAGAAGTGATGGAAGCGCGATTCTCAAAATCTATGGTGGGAGGATGGGGATATAAGGTCACGTGACAGCGCTGAAAATTGTTCCACTCAATGGGATTTTTATCTTTTTTTGGAAGGAGAGGAGGGGGGAATTCTTTAAAGAAAACTCGTAATTACCGAACGTTTTCTTTATATGCATTTCTGTTTCTTTTTTATTCTTTATGATTCTGGGATCGACGAATACGTATAACAACGTCAATAAACTAACTTATATTTACTTACATGCGCAAAACAACCCACCGATCCTTATTAAATATGCATAATGCATCACGTATCAGATAACACACAAATACACATCGACATTTATGTCTTTATATATATGTATTGCAGTTATCATTTGTTCATCGAAGCACCTCTTATTAAATAAAGTATACATTTACTTACCTCCGCATAGTGACACATTGAAAAGAGGGGATAGACAACGGGGCGATGGTTTCGGACATCCGAATTATGAGGAATGTATCAAATCATATTCGATTTATCATAATTTCTCTTAATATTTCTCAGCACTAGGATTTATACTTGAATCTTTGGGGGCATAAACTTACGGAGTTAGACCATGCATCATCAGATCTCTTAGAAAAGTAAGACACAAGGTTTGATTTAATGATGGACGTCTACAGCTCCACAAAGGTGAGGGAGCTCTGGATGGGATAAAATATACTTCAGCCAAGAAGTATCTCCACTCGCTATATTTAGGACATCACGTTGAATAATTTATTCGCAAAATAAAATTTACAAAAATATATTCCATTTATAAATCAGGCATAAGGCCATCGAAACTGTGAGGAGGATCGGTGAGGTAACCCTCTTTATCCTACTCTTAACTAGACGCATTTTGATTCATTCGTCCGAGCGCTGTTGTTTCCATTTTTTTTATCATACGACTATCACTTTCACTTCAGTAGCCACCACAATACCACATTTACTCTATTGATTTACTTAAAATATCCCTAATGGTTAAAAATATTTACAAAACATATTTACAATTTGATGAAGAGGACGAGACAACAAAACAAAAGAAAGAAAACTAAATAAAATCGAGAGCGACAATGGACATATTGGCTATGGCGCCGTTGAATTCTGGGATTATCCAGACAATTGTAAGCCTTGACGCCCATCTTAAAATAAGTAATTAGGCCGAAATAGCTTGAAGAAATAGCAAGCGGGAAAGAAAAATAATCTATGTAGACGGTAACAACGTGCTCACATCTCTGCTGCGTAATATGTTTCGATATTGCCGTTTAAACTTGTTTCATTTTACTTTAGTCAAGGTCCTCAGAAACCAAGAGGCTCCTTCATAGGGGCTAACACTTGTTCTCTATATAAGATATACAGATATTCGAATATTCTATTAAAGTTATTAACCTCTCAAACAGAGTTAGTAAAGAAACTGAGAATTTAATTTTCCTCTCCTCAACCATGAAACACCATTATCTCCTCAGATAGAAGATTGCCTAATATAGAAAACAGATACTACAATTCGCTCGTAAGCAAAAGACTAAGGAGTCATCGTATAATTATATATATATATATATATATATATATATACATATACATACATATATATATTTATATATATACATATACATACATATATATATATATATATACATATACATACATATATATATATATAATTATATTATTATTATTATCTAGTAGTAGTAGTAGTAGTAGTAGTCTCAACTTTTGGGTGCTTTTACTTGGATTTTTCTTTCCTTTGACTTTGAACATTCAAGCTGTACTTAAACATTTTCGCCGCTCCTAACAAGCAATCCCTTTTTTCACTTTGTTTAATTCTACTTCATTCTGAAGTTCTCAGAAATCAAGAGGCCCCTTCATAGGGGCTAACGTTTGATCTCTATATGAGATACATAGATATTCGAATCTTCTTTTTACGTTCTACTTTACCTTTCAAACTCTGAATTAGTAAATAAGTTGAGAACATAATTTTCCTCTCCCAAATTAGCCATTTAATTATGCTATAGTAGATATTTTTGTGGTCTATTGGTTTTACCGGATTCTAGAACATAAATTCATCTAGTCTGGTGGAGTATCCAGATCGACTCTCCTTGCCACTGGACTCAAGCAACCCTTACCTCATAATTACATGCGCAACTAACCTTACAAGAGATATCCATTATCTTTCGAGACTGAACAGAGGCTTCCATATATCACTGCTATAAACTAACGTATTTTGCTCGCTTTGTTTCATTTTACTTCAGTCGAAGGTGTCATAAATCAAGAGGTCCCACTTCCTGAGGTTAACACTTGAACTCTATATGAGATACAGAGATATTCGCATATTGTGTTCCACTTTATCTTTCAAAGTTTGTAAAGAAGTTGAGAACATCATGTAACTCTTCCAAATTGACCATTTTAAATATGTTCTATCTTTCTTGTGGTCTTTTGGTTTTATCGGATTCCAAGATAAGAATCTATGTAATCTGGTGTAGTATACAGCTTCGTGCTATTACTTGCTGTAACATCACTTGGAGAAGGTGAACCATCTATTATATATATCTCACCCGTCTGTCTAAATGTATGTATGTATGTATGTATGTATGTATATATGTATGTATGTATGCATGCATTTATGTATGTGTGTGTAATGTAACCCGGATATAAGAGACCCGAATATAAAGATTTTCTTTGGTCCTATATTAGAGCCTGTGTTGATGTACAGTGTAACCCGGAACCGTAGGGCCTGGGAAATAAGTCTCTTATATCCGGGTTACACTGTATGTATGTTTGTATGTCTGCCTAAAACTTTCGACAGAGGCGATTGATTTTCGCAAGATCAGTATCGTTTTGAAGCTCGACCCTTCGGACGACAGATATCGAAAAATTAGCTAAAAACATTAATTCCTTCACCCTCAACTGGGCACTTTTCTACAGGAAGGGGTCGTTTTTTTCGCTGATATTTTCGAAAGTCATCCTCTCTTTTCGATTGATTAGCCCTACTTTAAACATTCGTCACTTCCGGTTTGGCGATAAGCGCAACAGAAAAGACGTCACGTTTTTTTTTTTTCACACGTTCTTTTCATCCTTTGCGGTACGGGTTCGAGCCTATCTGCCTACTACCCCCCCCCTTTTTTTTTTGCTCAACACACACCTCCAAACACCCGGGCAACACCGGGTCCGCAGGCTAGTCTATAATATAAATCTCACCTGTCTGTTTAAATATATGTATGTATGCATGTATGTACGTATGCCTAAAACTTGCAACAGAGACAACGGATTTTCACGAGACCTGTATTGTTTTGAAGCTCGAACCTTCGGACAACAAATATAAAAAAAATTGGCTAAAAACATTCATTCTTTCATCCTCAACTGGGCACTTTTCTATATTGATGAGGTCGCCGATATTTTTCGATTGACTAGCCTTAATTTAAACCTTCGCTACTTCCGGTATGGTGATAGGCGCAACGGCAAAGACGTCACGAGTTTTTTGTTTGTTTGTTTTTCACGTTCTTTTCCTCCTTCGCAGTACGGGTTCGAGCCTGCCTGCCTACTACCACTTTTTTCCGTTTTTGCTCTATACACCTCCAAACACCCGGGCAACGCTGGGCACCCAGGCTAGTTCTTCATAAAAGCCAGTGTTGCTTATCCATACTGAAGAGATCTTATTTGAACCACGAATACTTTGTGGTTTTTATTTATGTAAAATTATGTTATGTAATTACATTACTGTAAAATAACATTAACGTAAAATTAAATTATGTATTTAACTGACATTTTTTTTTTTACATTAAGAAGAAAGAAAGCATTTATTGTTTTAAAAAGATATTAATTTAATATTTAAGATTAGCAAGAATTGTAAGCATTACAAGTTCAAATCCTAACTATATATTAAATATTAAACTGTTTTGAACGCGAATACCTGGAAGGTGGCGATGGGTATGTGATTTACGACACGGACTGACAAGCTGGGTATATCAAGTTTGAATCTAGTTCGTTCTGCGGAATCACTTTCATTTAGGATATTGGCAACCCTCACGTGGCCCCGCCCGTAAGTACCCGATTTCTTTCTAGAAAGAATTCTAACTCAATAGATATCGAAGAAACTCTTGCCAAAAATAGGATCATCCGATTCGTGCGAAATGAGTGAATTCAATTTGCAGGAATTGCATCGAAAACCAAATGCATTGGCTTCCTGACATGGCGTGGCATGAACGTCGAGGGGATTGAGCCGGCTTCCTCCTTGAAGGAGGAAGTTTCCAAGGAATATTAAATTTGCAAGCATTCTTCAATCACACACACACACACACACACATATATATATATATATATATATATATATAATTATTTACTATAATGATTAAATACCTACAAACTAGTGTTTCATCCTTTCGGGAATCTTTGGCGCAGGGTGTCAATAGATTCGAATCCGGCAACACAAGCCATCTCTGGCTTGATTAGCAAAGACCGTATCGATTCGGCTACCCTTAACCGCGTGAAATAACGTTGAAATTAAGCATTTTATTTTTAAATGTTTTTTACGTCAGTCAGAGTGATCTAATCATTATATGATTATCTATGCATAAGAGCTAAATTAACCGACTTATTTCAACTGAAAGTGCTCAATGATAAGAAACAAATTTCTATACTAGCAGGGTGACCCGATGTTGCCCGAGATTTGAATGATGATCAACGAATGTTTAACACTCCCATATTTTTGCCACCGAAATCGATGAAATAGCCCATTTTTTCAATCAAATCGATTGATTGCCTGCTCCAATCGGGAACCGTCGCGATGCACATGGAAGAAGATCCACATGACTCTCTCCATGACTAAGTTCACAATATATTGTTGTTTACATTACACTGTAGAGAACCTACTGTTGATTTTATAAAATTATTTTACATGTAATGGCTTCTACTAAAGATTAAAATGCGAAAGTCAAGTATCATGCTTCAGGTGTGTTCTATACAGAAACATTCAGTTCGAACGCGCCCTTGTCATATCAAAGATTTTACTGTTGATTTTATATGCCGGGAATTACTGGTTGTGCGGTTATAATGGCTTGAATTTAAGTTTAAAATGAAAAAGTCGAGTACCATGGTGCAATTGTGCTTTCAAACGAGCCCCTGTCATATCAAAGAATCTACTTTTGATTTTATAAAAAAAAAACATACAAAAGTTAAGTATCATGATTGAATTGTGCTCTAAAGAGAAACATTCATTTTAAATGCGCCCCTGTTTTATAAAAGAGTCTACAGTTGATTTTATGGGCTGGGCCTTTCGGCTTGTGTGGTAATAAAACTTTTCAAATATACTTGTGATGTTAGACTGTGTAAGATGTTAACTTTGGTTAAAATTGCCTGTTACTTCTGCCATTGCATTCTTCTGATTATCGATTACCGTTGCTTATCAAAGACATCCCGACACAAGACCTATTTAAGAAGAAAGACATTCCGACACACAAAACCAATCTAAGAACACTGCCAGGCATATAAAGTACCTTCGTGTGAAATTTCAAAAAAATCGACGCAGCCGATTTCGAGTCCATAGGGAACGAACACGCATACAAAGTTCCATATATATATTTGAGAAGTGATATACAAACTGCCATTAGCATATTAAGCGAGGCTATTTGTGTAAGCTAATCGAGCTTAGGCATTTGGACGATGTCAAAACATCGTTAATTCACTACCCGCACATCAGCAGCCGTATAGCGTAATGGTTAGAAGCTTTGACTGTTGTTTGGGCGGTCGGGTTTCGATCCTGGGTTAAGGCAGTTGCCTGTCTAGCCGCACTGATGAGCTGTGATACAGCAAAACACTACTGAATGTGTATGACTATATATATATATATATATATATATATATATATATATATATATATATATTATGTCAGCCCCTTTCAAAAACTCGTTTCTTATCGTTGAGCACTTTCAGTTTCGATCAATTTAGCTCTTATGCATAGATCATCGTATAACGATTAGATCACTGTGACTGACGTAAAGAACATTAAAAAAATTAAAATGTTTAAATTCAACGTTATTTCTCGCGGTTAACGGTAGCCGATTGGATACGGTCTTTGCTAATCGAGCCAGAGAGGGCTCGTGTTGCCGAGTTCGAATCTGCTGGGTTAATTGTGACATCCTGCACAGAAAATTCCCGAAAGGATGAAATACTAGTGTCTATAGGCATTTATTTATTATAGTAAAAAAAAAAAGAATTTATATATATATATATATATATATATATATATATATATATATATATATATATCCTATTCAAGATTGGTTGGTTGTTTTTGTTTTATGGCATGCCAACCTTTTTCAGGTTATTTAATGCCGAATCTAGTTATTTTGAGGAACGATTTTTAATGGAGTATATATATATATATATTTTTAAGTCAGATTCTATTTAACCCATAGTTGGGACCCTAACAGGTACTAGCACTCCGGGTCAGAGTGAACCTGGGAGCAATGGCAATTAAAGGATGGCTCCCCAAGGTCCGAAAGCTTGGGCCTCACCATCGGATATAGTTTTAGGTCATATCCAGGACCTCCTGTTCAAGAAGATGCTTTTACGAAGCTTTTGAAGAGAATTTAAATGGTGCAAAACTTTTTCATAGACTGTTGTTTTTGGGATTAAACCAGACCAATTAATGATTGTTTGTTTTCTTGTTTTATAAATATCAAATCAAATCTTATGTATTTTTTTCATATATCTACATGTCATAAAGTATATGAATCGAACCAAAGTAAAGAAGGAGGTGGTGCCAAACGCATTGTTTGCCTTAAGCAGCATGATTCATTCGCAGGTTTAGTTTGCCAAAAGATAGGATTAAAAATATTGGTATTATATCACAGTTGTTCATATTTTCATTGGATATATGAGGATTGTTTTTGTTTTTCACACACACACACACACACACACACACACACACACACACACACACACACACACACACACACGTATATATACATATTTAGTGCACACACACATATATCCACACGTACATATGCAAACGTATAGACGTATATATATATATATATATATATATATATATATATATACTTAGTTCACACATGCACACACATATATATATATATGTATGTATGTATATACATAGATAGTTACATGCGCATATTTTGTCTTCTTTTTTTTAACGGTGGCCTGTTATTAGCTATGTTTGCCTTTTCTTTTTTTTTTTGGTACAATGAAACAGGAAAAGCGAAAAAAGAGGAAGAGAGAAAGAAGATAAAGAGGGAAAGAATGTGTGAGTAGAGAGAGAGAGAGAGAGAGAGAGAGAGAGAGAGAGAGAGAGAGAGAGAGAGAGAGAGAGGGTTAACTTATACTGAACCTTTTATGTGTATTTCTGGCCGAACGACAATAAATAGGCTTGATAAAATCAAGGGATGAAAAAAAAAAAATCTAGAATTACCCCATACGAATGCATCTGTTTTTAGGTGCGTATGCATGAATCATAGGAATTTGTATATATACGTACGAGTTCATATGTGTGTGTATATTACACAAATACACACACGTATATATATATATATATATATATATATGTATACTATGCTCACATACGTGTGTGTGTATATATATATATATATATATATATATATGTATATATTACACACACATATTCTATACATACACAAATTATACACGTGCACACACATATATATATACGCACGCACTCACACACTTATATATTAGACACACGCACATAAACATACATATATATTACACATACACAGTCCTATTCTCGAGTGGTCTCCATGCCTTGATAGGCGATGAAACACATACACACACACACATATATATATATTTTTTACACGGTGGTCACCACTTATCAAGGCCCGGAAGCCACTCAGGGGTAAGTGTTATTGCAAGTACAGTACGTTAGTGTGGAGATTTAATGGATTGTTTACTTAAGGGGGCGGTTCATTAGGAATTTATTAACGTTGGACTTGAAGACATCCAGGTTGCAGTCAGGTGGGAAGAAGGCAAACGGAACAGAGTTCCACAGGCGTGCAGTTCTAAGAAAGAAGCTTTGTTCATGGAATCTACGTTTTTATTTAGGCACAGATAAAGAGTGGGGAAAATTTTTCACAGTAGATTCAGCTAGACGGGTGTTTTTCATGAAAGATTGGCGAGAGGGGACCAGAGATTGGAGTTCAGACGAACACCTGCCATGGAAATAATGATAAAACAAGGATAGGCTCGCAACGTCTCTTCTGTGGGAGAGAGGTTTCAGGGTAGAGAAAAGGGCATCCCCCACTAAAGCACGAAGTCTATTTTGTACTCTGTCAAGGTAGGATAGGCTGTTTTTAGTAGCTCCTGCCCATATATACATATATATATATATATATATATATATATATATATATATATATATATATATATATATACACACACACATATTTCGTGCCATAATATGATCGGAAGAAGCTGACATGTTGGGAAACTTTCTGAATTAATATCCTACACTATGGGGAGCACGAGGATATGCAGAAACAGAGGATAATGTAAAGATTCAAGACCACTTCCATTGTCTTCCCCTGTGAATGTTCATACATATATTCATTTTGTCAAAAAAGGATATACTTCAAGTTTTAAAGGAGGTTCGGCCCCGATAGCTCTCTTAGACTAAAAGGACACAGAGAGTCCGCACCACTTCCATTGTCTACCCTTCAAATTTTATATATATGATTAAAATTTAGTAAAAATAAAAATAAAAGTTTTAAGTTATGCACTCATATTCTGGTTAAGGAGGAAGTTGGAGATTCGGGAACATTTTCATTGTTTTACCCGGTAAATTTATATCTATTTATACTCCTATAAATTCGGTTTTCTTTTGTGTGTATCGATATTCATATTAAAAACCCTCTTTTCTATTTATTTAAGAAAATACAATTATCTTATATCTTGGTTGTGGAATTGCATTCACTAGCAAACGATTTAGCTAATTTGCATATTCTTTTAAACATTCATTTTAATTAATTCCCTATTAGTTGCTTCGTATTTTTAATGGGATAATCATCTTTAGTTAACTATTACCTGTAATTATATTCATGCAGATATTCTATATGATTTATACTTGCATAATATTTGCGTAAAAAGTTTACAGTAAACACAAAATTGTTTCCATATATATTTATGTATACGTATATATTTTTGTTAAACAAATCTATCTATGCTAGTATATATATAAAAGCAAACGTGTCTGTGTATTTGTCTGTGTCCATTTCCCTACGCAATAACTCTGTCAATTTTAAGTCTACAGACTCGAAATTATATACAGAGTACTGAGATTTGGGAAAATCTATGTGATCGGTTTTCGGCCAGAAATTTGGCGGTTAAGGGGTCAAAGTTCAACAATTTGACCTTTGAGAACTCTACCAAACTCCTCCGACAATTTTGGGTTTGGATTTTAGATATAAGTTCCTTCGACATGGATCTAACTTAATAACTTGATTTGAGCCTAAAACAATAAATGTTAAGGGGTCATAATAGGGGTCAAGTTTTAAAAAATTGACCTTTTTTTTTTTTTTTTTGTTCAACATACACCTCCAAACGCCTGGCTGAAATGCTAGTATATCTATAAAAGGGAAAGTGCCTGTCTGTCTGTCTGTGTACATTTTCCTATGCAATAACTCTGTCTATTGTCAGTCTACAGACTCGAAATTTGATATACAGGGTATGGAGATTTGGAAAAATCTTTGTAATCCATTTTCGGACAGAAATTTGGCTCTTAAGGGGTCAAAGTTCAACGATTTGACCTTTGAGAACTCTATCAAATTCCTCCAACAATTTTGGGTATAAACAATTAAAATTTTAGATATAGGTTACTTGGACATAGATCTAATTTAATAACTGGATTTTAGCCCAAAACAATAAATGTAAAAAGGTCATAATAGGGGTCAAAACTAAAAAAAAATAAATGACCTGTTTGGTCTCTACCAAATTACTCAGACAATTTCTGGTCTAAAAATTTGAAATTTTACATAAAGGGCATTCAGAGATAGAGCAAGCTTTTTAATCTGTTTGGGTTGAATATTTGAGCTATCAATATATAAATGTATCTATGTATGTTTGCATGTCTGCCTAAATCTTTTGACAGAGTCGACGGATTTTCACGAGATCAATATCGTTTGAAGCTCGACCCTTCAGACGACAAATACTGAAAAATTGGCTAAAATCATTAATTTCTTCACCCTCAACTGGGCACTTTTCTACAGGGAGGGGTCGCTTTTTTCGCCGATATTTTCGAAAGTCATCCCTCTTTTCAATTGTCTAGCCTTAATTTGAACCTACGTCACTTCCGGTTTGACGGTGGTCGTAACAGCAAAGACGTCACGTTTTTTCCCGTTCTTTTCCTCCTTCACTGTACGGGTTCGAGCCTGCCTTCCTACTACCACGTCTTTTTTTTTTTTTTTTGCTCAACACATGCCTCCAAACACCCGGGCAACTCCAGGCACACATGCTAGTATCTATAAAAGTGAAAAGGTCTCTGTGTGTTTGTGTCTGTCTGTGTACATTTCTTAGCAAATAACACTGTCAATTTTCGGTCAACAGACTCGAAATTTGACATAAGGGGTATTGAGATTTGGGAAAATCTAATTTATCGGGTTTCGACCAGAAATTTTGCTAAGGAGTCAAAGTTCAACGATTTGACCTTTGAGAACTATACCAAACTCCTCCGCCAATTTTAGGTGTTAGCACTTGAAATTTTAGATATAGGTTTCTTGGACATGGATCTTACTTTATAATTTGATTTGAGGCCAAAACAATAAATGTTAAGAAGTCAAAATTGGGGGCAAAGTTAAAAAAAAAATTGATCTCTGCAGTCTGACAGATAAGTCAGCCATATTGGTCTAAACATTTGAAATTTTACATAAAGTGTATTCAGACATAGGACAAGCTTTCTAATCGTTTTTTTTTTTTTTCGGAAAATTTGGCTTCCAAGGGGTCAAAGTTCAAAAGATTTAATCTTTTCGGTTTCTAGCAAACTATTAAGCCAATTTTTGATCTAAACATTTGAAATTTTACATAAAGGGTATTCAGACTTTCAACAAGCTTTTAAATCAGTTTTGGGACGAAAATTTGGCTGCCAAGCGATCAAAGTTGAAAGAGTTGACCTTTGCAGACTCTACCAAACTCCTCCGCCAGTTTTGAGTCTAAACACTTGAAATTTTAGATGTAGGTTATTTGGATATGGGTTAGGCATTTTAATTTCATTTGAGTCCAAAACAATGCATGTTAAGGGGTCAAAATTAGGGCCAAAGTAAAAGAAAATTTGACCTCTGCGGTCTCTAGCAACTTTTCTCTATGGTAGTTAAGGAAGCCTAATATATAGAAAGGCATTACAATACATATGCACACTTTTTTAATATATACATATGCATATAAAGTTATGAACCGTACGTAGGGCCCGAGCAAAGCCGGGCTGAACAGCTAGTTTTTAATAAAAAAAACTTTCAAATCTTCTGTAGATTCTCTAACATTTCTTTTTATACACAACACAAACACACAAATATCACATATAGTGTTTATATATATATATATATATATATATATATATATATATATATATATATATATTAATTTCTCTCTTATCTATCCAATTTTTCTTTTTGGCGTCAAGAGGTTCCAGGTCGCCTGATGAAGTCTCTTTAACTGAAAGAGATGGCTATTTGTAGTGACCATATGTAACTGTTTACCCCCAAATAATATCTAATATATATATATATATATATATATATATATATATATATATGTATATATATATATCCGACAGAACTCACGCCTGCTAAAGAGACACCTTCGAATTTATAAAACACGATCCTGAACAACACCGTTTGAATTGATAAAAACACTATCCCGAAAACGAATGCAGCAACACATTACCAGAGCATTTTTTCTCAACTGGTTATTTATTTGTTTCCCACGAAACAAAATGTGACACAAGGTCGGTTTAATATGGGAGATAATAAGCTCTCCTCAAAAGGGAGTTCTGCAAAAATAAAATTGCCTTATTATAGAAGGGTCCCCCCCTCCATTAACTGAGGACAATTAATTTGAATGCAGCATCTGAACAGACACCACAATTCAGTTACCAGTCCAATACAAGTACCGGGTGTCGACTGCATTTTTCTCCACTGACGCCGAATAAACTATCCGCTTATTTTCTATAGCCGTCGTTTTTTAAATTACATTTCAGACTAATATATATATATATATATATTAGACATTAAGAGGAGATAGATATATTAATACCCGTTGACATACACCTTTCACGATAAAGCTAGAACCCAGAATTAGATAGAATCGAGCAATTACATCGACAACGGATAACGCCAGACCTAAAGTGAGTTTTGATGTACTGCATCTCATCAGTGACGTGCTCCGACATAGGCACGAACCCAGGTCGTCGCACGCATGAAGTGTGCAATACTGACGACCTAACCATATGGGCCACGGCGCAATCTATTGGCTATGCCTGGATTTTTTGTTAAATTCTTATATTTTTATCCAGTTCTACATTCTACGATGTGACAACTAAGATAGTTACTGCTAGTATGCAGGCGGTAGATATCACATCTACAAACATTAACTGAAATTAGCCGACTCCCCAGACGCGATTTTGGAACTAATTCTGGGTTCTAGCTTTATCGTGAAAGGTGTATGTGAACGATATATATATATATATATATATATATATATATATATATATATATATATATAAACAGTTAAGCCCGGCTTTGCTCGGACCCTATGTACTGTTCATAACTTTATGTGCATATGTATATAGTTTAAAAAACTTTGACTCGTGTCCAGGTAACCTACATCTAAAATTTAAAGTGTTTAGACCCAACATTGGCGGAGGAGTTTGGTAGCGTCTGGAAAGATAAACTCTTTCAACTTTGACCTCTTGGCAGTTAAACTTTCGCCCAAAAACTCATTTAAAAGCTTGCTGCATGTCTGAATACTTTTTATGTAAAATTTCAAATTGGCTGAATAGTTTGCTAGAGACCGCAAAGGTAAAATCTTTTGAAATTTGATCCCTTTTTAACTGATGTTTAATACCTAGTTTTAAAAATACGAAAAATTCGGAAATATTAGATTGTCATAAACGTTTCACACACCCATACTTATGAATTTAAATGAAACTAAATATAATCCACAACAAGACCACTAGCGCCTAAAAGCTGTGCTCTAAATTCATAATAATCGATAAAGTAATTTAGTAGTGCATTCAAATATATAAACGTGTATAAGTATATATAAATGCATACCAGTGCCGTGCTTAGGAACATTGCGCCCCCCCCCGCAAAATGCGCTCTGTGGCCCCTACCGTTCCTACCGACACAATTCATCTTGCGCACCCCCCCCCTTCAACATACTGAACCCACAATGAATGGTACTTTAAACAGAATAACATGCTCTTGAAAGAACGCAGATATTCCGTAATCATGAAAAAAAAAAACAAACAAGAAATCGAAGAATTGGTGTTTTGCAGCTAACCTTTTTAAAACCATTAGTTACTTTTTAGTAGTTCGCAGCTATTTTTATAGTCATTTAGGGGCGTTTGGGCTCTCAATCTCCTACCAGTTTTTTTAAGGGATTTTCAAAAAATGTCAACCCAAATTTTAAAACTATTTTGCTACAGAAAGTTAGATGTACTGTCCAAAATTAGAGTTTAGGAGTTTATTTCGAAAAGTGTTGGTATGGTGGAGGGGGGGGGGCGAATTAAATCAAAACAACATTAAAAGTAACCAAGTCATTTTGAAATGTCTCGATCTAGGAGAAAGTCATTAAACACTAAAAAGCCTCTACATCCCCAATCCCCAGATAGATACAAACTTAATAACTTATTAAAACATGCATTAATTTTTTTGTTGTTAATTTATTTCATACTTTTAGCGTGTTATCTGGTTAAAGTATTTCACTTAAAAGATAATTAATAAATGCGCTATTGCTGCATTAGGCGTGTCCAAAAAATAGCATTTTTATCCCCCCCCCCTCAAGTTTAAACGTTTAGAAAAAAATATTAAAATTGAAAAATACTACTTTATAACCAATTCAATTTAAAGAAAAGAGATTAAACTTTAAAACAAGGAAAAGACCCCCCCCAAAATCACCATTAAGTATTTTAAAATTTAAATTACAAACGTAAATATTACAAATTCAAATTTGTCGCCATTTTGCATTTTTTTTTTTTCGTAAACAAGCAGAGAAAAGTTAATAATTTTGAATAACCGTCGATAAATGATATTATTTTTTTTAAATAGTTACATCAATCACTAATAAGAGAGACTGTAGTAATTATTTACTTACCAAGCCGTAATTATACGTAGTAAATATCAAGTTAAACATGAGGTGTCATGATGTTTACTTTCTTTCTCCGGGGGGACTAATGTGCATACTCACACATGCATATTTTTTTAAAGAACAAGAGCTCCCGGCTACGTATGTGCCAAAGATGTTCATTGGTTCATTTACGCAAGTAAATTTCTTTCATTTTCTCATTGAGCATTTCTTTTTGTGCATACTAAAGCAACAGATTCAAATCGAAAGAAAACTTTGGCCAGTGTCGAAAAAATTAACAGTAAACTGTTTTAACCAAAATTGAAAATGGAATCGAAGAAAATTTATTTACCTACCATCTTTATGTTTAAAATTTCACTTTTCTGGCTTTCACTGTGGCGAACTGCTGTACTAAATTCTCTGTGTCAATTTCTCGGCTTAGTTCATGTTCAATGCTTATAACAGATAAGCCAGCCAGTCTTTCCTGAGACATTGAGTTCCGAAGAAAGTTTTTAATTAGTTTCAGTTTAGAGAAACTACGTTCACAGGATGCCACTGTAACTGGCAATATAGTTACAATTCTGAGTGCAACAGCTAGGTTGGGATATAAATCGACAAGTGTGTGTTTCATAGGCACCACCAAAACTGGGGGGGGGGGGCAGGTCAGTACTTTTTGACGGACCGTCTTTTTAAAAATCTACCAAAAATCAGGTAATTATCCGATCAATACGAAATTTTCAGCGATTATTAGGAGAAGAATGAACTTTATAACAGTGTACTTATTTTTCATAAACGATATTTATATATATATTTTTTTTCTTACAAAACCCCCCTTGTTTTGAAGTGGGAACAAATATGCTTAAAATAATCATCTGAAACTGAACAAAACATTGTGTTGTTGTAAGGGACAGAATTATAGATTAAAAAATAAAATTGTTTGCATACCTTATTTTGACGTCTGAATATCAGAACTTCGATTGTGTTTATTTATCCCGCTTTTGAGTTTTGAAGTGTGAAATTCGGTGAATATGTTAAGTAAAATAATTAATTTAAGTTAAGCAAAACAAAAAAAATTTTTTTTTAATATTTATACGAAAAAATTTTTTAATATTTATACGAAAAAATTTTTGATAAATAAATTAACAATTTTTTTTTTAGCGAGCCGAATAATGCATGACCATTATTAAACAGGGCATGCTTTGAATAATCGATACAAAAGAAAATCGATAAATGTTGCGCCTTTTGTGTTAAAAATAGCATCATTTTTTTCGATCCCGTTTGAAAACGTTTGCCGCCTTTCGACTACGGTGGACCAAACACGCTGAAATAATTTTTTTTTATTCTGCTTTAAATTGCCCCCCCCCATTTTGGGGAGCCTGGTCCCCACACACATACACATTAAAAACCAAACTCATACAAATGGTCACCCATCTGGTACTGGCCAGCCTCAGCTTAATAATACATTGACATTTTCGTTACTGAAAAATAAGTTTTTTTGGCCTGTTTGGTCTTCCATAGTTTTCTTCTTATAAAACGCAAACGTAAACAGAGTCGATCTCGACTCTACATCGACGCGAAATATCTGGTTACCTATATGAATAAGTGGAATTATTTGAAATTCAGGTACTTATATTATAATATTTTTTGCATATTCTCTTAGAAAATCATCCTAAATCTTAGTTAGACAATAAATAAATAAATTAATTATTTCAAAAACCTTTTTTTTTTTAATATTTAAGTACGTTTTCTGTGCAAGACAAAAAATGTCAATTGTTAACTTTTTGGGAAAATTTAACATTTAAAATTTAATTAAAAATAGTAGAAAAAGTTTTACATTATTCTGTTTTCTATATTCAGGGTTTTTACATTATTCTGTTTTCTATATTCAGGGTTTTATCTTTCTGGAAAAAAAAAGTTACTCAGAAATAATGGATTTTAATAAATGTAATTTCGTTTTAAAAAACAACAGTAACTTGATTTTGCGGCCATTTTTGGCGGTGCCTAGCTGTTTCATTATATAATTTATACATTCAATGGCGGAAAATGTAATGCACTTTTTATTGTCCATGAGATTGACGAAATTGATAATTTCTCTCTCAAGTTTCTCACAATCAATATCACCTTCTCCAATACCTTTTGCCAAAGCAGCACAACTGGACGGCAACATGTCTGATGTTATTGCCGATTTCATGTTACTTGCGCTACACAAAAACCCGTACTTTGTTTTGAAACCGTTCATATTTTTAAAACGTTCCTGGAGACTTTGTGAAATTGTATCTACAAGTGGATAGAAAAATTCTCGGCGAAACACTTCTTCACCAGTCTGATGATCTGACTCATCTGACGATTCGTAGCTGAAAAGACATTTTTTTTTTCTTCTCCTTGGTTCCGGATAGGCACGATCTACTTCAAGTTCATCAGCTAATTCTTTTGCTTTCCCTTCAGCTATTGCCACTCCTCCATGTCTGTACTGTGAAACAAATGACATGCCAGCCTCGATGTGAGAAATTTGGTCATTGATTCATATTGAAGGACTCTGTAGCGCTTTGCTTATTATGTTTATTTGAAAAAGCAAGTCATACCATGTAATCAAACAAACCAAGAAACGCCAGCTCCTGACTTCAATGGCTAAAGCTCGACATTCCGTGCTAATAAATCCATCTCGATTATCTAAAGACATTCTTTCTAACTCTTCAATCGCTTCCAAAATTTCTGTTGTCTGAAAACGTAATGATTTTACAGCTTCTACCTTTGCTTCCCATCTTGTGTCAGGAAGGCTTTTAACTGTAAAGTAGGTCACGTGTTTCTTCAGAATAACCCATCGCTTCGTTGACGCGGCAAACAAATTATAGATACGTTGCAGATAGCCAAAGAAAGAAATGGATGTAATTGACGACCTTGCAGCATCAGCAATTACTAGATTAAGTCGATGACTGGCGCATGTATGCAGCTTTTTTATTTACTTTCAAGAAGGGTGCCTGCATTCCATGGTTTTTTCCTCGCATGTTAGATCCGCTATCGTAACCCTGGCCACGGCAGTTTTCTATGGCAACGCCATATTTGGACAGAAAGTTGATAATGCTGTCAAAAAGGCCTTTTCCAGTTGTATCATACACATCAAGAAACTCAACGAAGTGTTCAAAAATTTCCGCTCCAAATCCTTCTTTAAATTCAACTCCCCGAAGAACAATACTTAGTTGGTCTGTGTGACTGATATCGGATGTACAATCAAGTATTATGCTATAATATTTTGATGCAAGAACTTTGGAAATGATTTTGTCCCGTATTGACTAAACAAGAAGTTCGATAAGTTCGTTCTGAATGCGGTTGCTCAGATAATGATCACTCAATTCATGACTCTTAGCGCGTCTAACATGTTCAGACAAGACAGGGTCAAATTTTGCTATTAGCTCCACTTCTCCAAGAAAATTTCCATTTCTGGTGTCACCAAACTTTTCATTTGTGCCACGCAAAGCTAAATTTCTCTCAGCCAAAAATTGAATTATATTGAGTAAACGAAATAAAACTGCTCTCCAATATGTCTGCTCTTCCTGAATCAGTTTACTAGATTGTAAGTCAATAGAGTTGCCTGACCGTTTATCATGCCACACCATCATGCATTCCTTATGATGAGTTGATTGTTCATGTGTCTTCAGAGTTTTTGACAGACGGCTCCACAGGTTACCAAATCCTTGGGCCGAAGACAGGCCCCCACGACTTTTGCTTTCACTACTGAACAAACGGCAGGCAAAACAGAAAACTCGATCTGTAGACTTCGAGTAAACAAGCCAAGAACGTCTAACAGTTTCATTATTTTTTAGTGTCAAATAATAGTTCTTTTCAGAAAACTTCCGCGATGGGTTTTCCTGGTTTAATGGGAAATCATAATCTGTCAGCTGGACGGGACCCTTCGAAACCAAATTAATACGCTGTGTTTCATTTAATTCTTTCCAATCAGCAGGATCATCAGAGACACGACAAGGCACATAACTTGGATCAGTATGCTCGAACGTTGAATGGGTGGGCCATTGCTCATCTGGCACTCCACTTTTAGACTCAAAATCAGAAACGGATTGTGTGTCAACGCCAGTGTTATTATGTATATGTAACTGCGAGATGTTTGAAGAGAAAAATTCAGATATCTTGTGAGTCTTTTCAATAGCATTTGCAACTCTGTATTTTCAACTTTCTTTTCTGGGATCCGCTGAATTCGTGAGCGCGTTTCATTTTAGATTAGACTCAATATTCAATAATAATTAGAATACTATCAAGCAAAATAAATAATCCACTACCGGAAATGGAAACAAGTATGTGATCTTTAATTAACGCTGTTTTGTTAAATAAATGTTACTGATATAACAGGTAACGAAGTGTCTGTGTACTGTCACTAATGTTACAGGCCAAGTGAATTGAATCCAAGCTCGAGGTAAAAAAAAGAACATTAGTAATAATGTGTTTAAAAAACTGTATGTAGGAATTGGCGTTAATTTGCAAATAGGGTTTCAAAAAGCAATGTATATGTATCTAAAGATTTTCATTGAAAATTCAATAAAAAATATATTCGTATTGGCAAAAAGGACGTCTATTGCCAGTATTTAGTCTTTCATTTTAAATTTCTTTAAAATAAAATAAAAAAGAAAATTGAAATCCACTTACGGTTATTTTAAAGCCAAAATTTCTTTTTCAGTTTTTTTTTCTTTTTTTTTTTTGTCTTTTTTAGTTTGAAAAGTAAACTTGATCAGAAAAATGTAAAATATAGTAGCGTTACGGGTTACGGACAAAACGAAGACTGCTAATGAAAAATTAAAGTAAATAAAATCACGCATGCGTAGAAGAATCCAATGAGCCAAAATATTTAAAACCATAAAAGAAATAAGCATTAAGAAAAAAAAAAAAAAAAAATCTAAATTAAAAAAAAAACACTTAACAAAAAATTCGATTTCTGCAAGGACGTCAAAATGATTCCAGTGAAAAAAAAATAACCAACCCT